>NC_054703.1:21708386-21731964 GCF_016097555.1 Gigantopelta aegis | reverse complement strand
CTCTCTCTATCTCTCTCCGTCTCTAATTGTCTCTGTCTGTCTCTCTCTATCTATCACTCTCTCGCTCTATCAATATATCTCTGTCTGTCTCTCTGTCTCTCTCTCTCTCTGTCTCTCTCTCTGTCTCTCTCTCTCTCTCTCTCTCTCTCTCTCTCTCTCTCTCTCTCTCTCTCTATATATATATATATATATATATATATATATATATCAATCACTCTCTGTCTCTCTTTCTCTCTATCTGTCTCTCTCTATCACTCTCTCTCTCTATCATTCTCTCACTCTCTCTCTATCACTCTCTCTCTCTCTCTCTCTCTCTCTCTCTCTCTCTCTCTCTCACGCGCTCTCTCTCTCTTTCTCTCTCTCTCTCTCTCTCTCCCCCCCCCCCCCCCGTCCCTATCAACCCTTTTATTATATTATGCTAAAGCAGTTAAAGGGACAGACCCTAGTTTCAGCCCATGAAAATGCACACTAAGTTTAATTAATCAACAAACCTGTAACACATTTGGATGAAGTTACAACTGAGTGAAACATGAGCCTCTGACTTTGAAATGGTGAAATACCCTCTTAAAATAGACTAAAACTAGACTCAATAACTGTTACTTCTCAGACGCACGCGCGTTTTTAAAAATATGAGAAATGCATTTTGTGATATTAAAATAACAGGATCACTAAAAACACTTCGAATGTGCGGAAATGGATAATATAAACAATAAAATCTAAGTAAAGTATGATTTCAGTTATCAAAATGTGCCTGTATGTCCCTGTAAACTATATCCTTGCTGACCTACTCACACATGTACCCCGTCCACACCTCTAGTCTGTCGTGACAAAAACAAAAAGAAGTTGAGACACATCATAACCACTTACTATTATGGGGCGAAACGTAGCCCAGTGGTAAAGCGCGCGCCTGATGATTTGTCAATCTGGGATCTATACCCGTCAGTGGGCCCATTGGGCTATTTCTCGTTCCAACCAGTGCTCCACGACTGGTATATCAAATGCCATGGTATGTGCTATCCTGTCCGTGGGATGGTTCATGTAAAATATCACTTGCTACTAATGGAAAAATGTAGCGGGTTTCCTCTCTAAGACTATATGTCAAAATTACCATTGTGTGACATCCAATAGCCGATAATTAATAAATTAATGTGCTCTTGTGGTGTCGTTAAACAACACAAACTAACTAAGGACTACATTACCACCGATTTAGCTCAGTATGTTGAGCGATCACTTGAGGTGCTTGCGTCGAAGGATCGAACCGCATCGGTGGATCCATTCAACTGATCGTTGTTTTTCTCGTTCCAACCAGTGCACCACAACTGGTCAAATACCGTGGTATGTGCTTCCCTGTCTGTGGAAAACTGCATATAAAAGACCCCTTACTAGATTAGGAAAAATGTAGCGGGTTTCTTCTGATAACTGCGTGACAGGATAACCAAATGTGTGACATCCAATACCCGGGGGGGGGGGGGGGGGGGGGAGACGTAGCCCAGTGGTAAAGCGTTTGCTTGATGCACGGTCGGTCTGGGATCGATCCCCGTCGGTGGGCCCATTGGGGCTATTTCTCGCTCCAGCCAGTGCACCACGACTGGTACGTCAAATGGCCTGGTATGTGCTATCCTGTTTTTGGGATGGTACATATAAAAGATCCTTTGCTGCTAATCGAAAAGTGTAGCCCATGAAGTGGCGACAGCGGGTTTCCTCCCTCAATATCTGTGTGGTCCTTAACCATATGTCCGACGCCATATAACCGTAAATAAAATGTGTTGAGTGCGTCGTTAAATAAAACATTTCTTTCCTTCTAATAGCCAATGATTAATGAATTAATGTGCTCCAGTTGTGTCGTTAAACAAAACAAACAAGCTAAATACTATATCAATCCCACCCCACCCCACCCCACCCCACCCCGCCGCATGTTGATCTGTCCTGGTGAACAAGTTGAGACATAATGACACCCATCAGTACTCTTGATCGGCTCCTGATAACCGAGTTAGGACACAAGACTGCTTAACCTATCCACACACATACCCCACCCGCCTCCTTTCCCCATATCGATAAGCTTAATCTGTACTCGTAGACGAGTTTAAACCCCGTCATTGCCAGCCCATTCCCCTGCCAATCACCCCTCTTTATCTGACCTGGTAGACAACAAAAAAACGACATTCTATCGCCTGGAAACGGGCGCAGTTGGTAAACAAGTATCTCGGTTAATCAATAAGAACCTGCACTGCCAAATAATGCACTTCGCAGTATTTTCGTCACAGCGCCTTCCAAATGTAAAGATGCTTACTCAAGACAAGCTGAAGTTCGCCACTGCGCCGTCCAAATTTAAAGATGCATTCGAGAGAGACGTTGAAGTTCGTAACAGCGCCTTCCAAATTTAAAGATGCATTCGAGAGGGACGTTGAAGTTCGTAACAGCGCCTTCCAAATTTAAAGATGCATTCTCGAGAGAAGCTGAAGTTCGTCATCGCGGCTTACAAATTTAAAGATGCATTCTCGAGAGAAGCTGAAGTTCGTCACCGCGCCTTACAAATTTAAAGATGCATTCTCGAGAGAAGCTGAAGTTCGTCACCGCGTCTTCCAAATTTAAAGATGCATTTTCGAGGGACGCTGCAATTGGTTCAATATTCAACATTAAACATTAATTATGTTGCTCTGATAAACCAACATTCATCATTCAGTGTTGAATACTGTTCTGAAATATGCAGGACTCTTTAAAACTTACAATTCAAATTCCAATATGTGCCCCATGGAAATACGTATGACGGATCTAAGGTGGCTTATGAATATGAGATAATATGGGTTTGCTCTGAAATAAAACACAAACTAAAATGTCTTTGTTTTTAAACAGAATTTTGTGACCACCTTTACACAACCCACATGCAGGTATCGAAATAAGCATTGTGTCTGGTAATCCATTTACAGGTTACCACAAAATATAGCCTGGTAACTTATAGGTTTCCACAGCTACGGACGTTCTGAAATTGTATCGGTGCACGCGAATATCGGTACGAAAAACGAAATCCTGAAGTAAATGTATCTAATGGGCGCTGCTTAAACGCGGATTGACTATAACTGCTTGCAATTACACAAGTGCGCATGAACATAGGTGCAATTTCGTGCGAGAAAATTAAACGTGGAAGTCTGGAACGCATTGCCTGGTTTACTTTCGGAAACTACCATTCATTGAAATTTTCTTACATGTGGTAACCTCCCGGTAACCTGGACAACCGTTCTCGACTTATTTCGATGCCTGCACATGCAAACTAATAAAAGAAATCATGAATAAATCCAAGAAGCCGTTAGTTGTAAACAGTACTTATACTACAATTGTATGTACAGTCTGGGAACTCGGTTAAAATGACAAGCAGAGCTGCATCCAACTTGCTGGCATGTTTTAAACACAAACATATGCATGCAGTGCAACTCTAATTATATAAATCGTGCATAGCTGAATCTCACCAACAACAAAATTGTAGGAAAAAAAGTACATTGTTTTGAACATTGTATGTTTCTCACTTCCGTTACCGTGTATCTCGAAATGGTTTCATGGATGTGATGTTTCGTACACGCCCACCCCAGACTCTATATGTATCAGCCATATAACGTATTTGTTACTATATCATAAGCTATATTTATATAATATTGACGAAATATCGTATTTACTAATTTTCGCAAAATAGTATAACTATACTATTTTTGCTCCTGGAAACCATGTCCTACCATTGAACACATGTCAGCATATGCCGTAGAATACGGCCAGAGTGAAACAAATTCTTGTCTTGTCTTGTCATAAATAGTTATTTATCAGGCTGCATTGTTCCGATACGAGGGACTGGATTAAGCTCAGTCGGTTGAGTGCTCGCTTGAGGTGCTTGCGTCGCAGGATCGAACCACCGTGGAGGATCCATTCAACTGACTGGGTTTTATTCGTTCCAACCAGTGCACCACAGCTGGTCAAAGACCGTGGTATGTGCTGTCATGTGTGTGGGAAAGTGCATATAAAAGATCCTTTATGGATTTGCAAAAATGTAGCGGGTTTCCCCAGATGACTGCGAGTCAGAATTACCAAATGTTTGACAACCAGTATCCGATTATTAATTAATCAATGTGCTTTAGTGGTATCGATAAACAAAACAAATTTCTTCTTGTAGCGATAAGAAGAATATTTACAGAATAAAAATAGCTGCGGCTTAGACTGGTAATGACATGTGACGCTGATTAATTCTGAAAAATACTATTATCCTTTGCCAGTAAACAAATAAACTTGTATTTGTTATACAACTGTTATACAGTATACGCCAGAGATTGAAACGAATGCAGAGTACCTCCCTCCAAAAAAACACCAAAAAAACAAACAACAACAACAACAACAACAAAACCCAAAAAAAAAAAAAAAAAAAAAAAAAAAAAAAAAAAAATACAAACAAAAACAACCAAACAAAACAAAACAAAAAAATAATAATAGATCTATGATTTTCAGCAAAAATGACGGTTGCTAATTAAAAAGGAAATGTTTTGTTTAAAAACGCACTCAACACATTTTATTTAAGGTTATATGGCGTCTGACATATGGTTAAGGACCACACAGATATTAAGAGAGGAAACCCACTGTCGCCACTTCATGGGCTACTCTTTTCAATTAGCAGCAAGGGATCTTTTATATGCACCACCCTACAGACAGGATAGTACATACCACGGCCTTTGTTACACCAGTCGTGGTGCACTGGCTGGAGCGAGAAATAGAAATATAGAGGACTGACGAGGAAGGTTTCAGTACCAGAATCAGGTGCGAAAGAACAATCTTCAACCGATTGATTGACATGTAAAAGTTTTAGTTTGTTTTGTTTAACGACACCACTAGAGCACATTGATTTATTAATTATCGGGATATCAAATATTTGGTAATAGTTTAAGAGAGGAAACCCGCTACATTTTTCAATTAGTAGCACGGGATTTGTTATATGCACCATCCCACAGACAGGTTAGTACATACCTTGGCCTATGATATACACGAGAAATAGCCCAATGGGCCCACCAACGGGGATCGATCACAGATCGACCGCGCATCAAGTGAACGCATTACCACTGGGCTACCTTCTGCCTACGAATTGGCATGCAGTGCTATGCTCAAACTACCAACTGACGACTGTCCTATACGCCCTTATAACTCGATTAGATCGTCGTATACAACTCCTACGACCGTTTAGATGTTAAAGGCATACTGTCACGGATTTAAGGACCTTATTTCTCTAAAAATGGATAATAAAGAAAAATTACATAAATCGTTTCAAACCAAATCTAGCTATCGCATTACATTAACTGAACCATGATGGAGTGAAATCCATGTCATCAACTCTCGGCAATTTTAGTTTTTTGAATTATGGACCATTGCCATAATTCAATTATTTTTACAAAATGTCATTAATAAATGGAGTATGGTGGTTATGAAGATGGTTGAATAAAGTACATTTAGGGACAAATCAAATTATTTTTGTTCAGGTAATACTTTGTTAGACCATTAAATAGGTCAGTGATCTGAGACAGTATGCCTTTAATCGCACCCGTTGTATGTCAGGAGTTTAGTTCGAAAAATTACAACGCAAACGTCAAGTTGGTCCACTTCGTCTTGACATTTGATAGCCTTAAAATAGCATTACTCTATAATGTGTAACATTAACATTCATATGAAAACATATTATTACGTTTTAAACCCATACCAGCTCGAAAAATAAATTCAGTGTTAATCAAAAAGTTTATTTACAAATGTTCATCATAAAACACGGGTTAAATAATTTATTTTGATACAGGGGTGAAGGTAACTGATGTAACAGCCAAGGTGAAACGCCCTCAATTCTGGACAATTTTTCATTTCATTTCCACTTATTTTCGTGATTATATCCATGTAAGGTTCAAGTACGCTGTCATGGGTACACACCTCAGCTATGTGGGCTGTCTGTCCAGGACAGTGAGTTAGTTGTTAGAGAGAGAGAAGAGGGTGTAGTGGCTTTACACCTACCCACTGAGTCATTAAAATTCGCTCTGAGTGGGAGCCGGTACCGGGCTGCGAACTCTGTACCTACCAGCCTTATGTCCGATGGCTTAACTTTGACACCACAGAGGCCGGTTATGCGCAATAGTTACAAAGCTGACAGTAACATATCGCACGCCTCAGGCCGCAAATGATGCCATTAATAATGTTGTAACATGTGTTGGGTCATTATTTACCGTCCTGCCATCATGCATTTTCTTCATCTTTGGACCATACTGGCCAATTTGGTATATAATAACTTATAGTTATTGTTTTATGATTGGTTCCTCAAAGATATATAGATAGAGGTCACATATTAGGCCTACTACCAACCTGAGTTGTTATTTCTCCATAAATGTTTGACTGCGTAACCTACACCGGCATCTTCAACATTACACGAAACCTGAGCATTTTTTTCAGTCAACTTCAAGAACCGCCCCCCTCTCCCTCCGGTCCTCTCCTGGGCCCCGTTCCACGAAGCGATGTTAGCGCTAAGATCACTGTAAGTGTATAACTACCTTATGCGCCTACGGTAATCTTAGTGCTAAGATTGCTTCGTGGAACGGCGCCCTGGCTTGTCACACTGAAGTTCCCAACCCTAATGGTGCTCTTCCTTATCCCCACCACTAACTACACTTCCTGTGGCACGGGCCAAACCTTCCTTACCCGCCACCCTTTCCAAACTCCAAAGGACTAAAGTATATAAAAGTAATTAATAAATTTATTTTAAGTTTAGTAAGCCTGATCTAAACAGCTCCTAAATTAGCAATGAGTACTATTATATTTATTGTATTGATCCTTATACTTTGGTGCGCATCTAAATTAAATTTAAAAAACCCTTTTGTTTGGATATAAGAATCTAAATTGTCCGCTTAAATTGTTCTATCCCAGATCGGGCCCCTGGCTATCCAGGCACGCGACTCGAGACTGACATGCTCGAAACCTCAGTGGTATATTATGAGCATGTAAAAATAGTTCTGCTTTGCTCTGCAATCAAGTCACTCAGTCTGACTAAAATATTTCCAACTGTGCAATGACCCCTCCTCCACACACCCCCCCCCAACCATACCGCCATGGGAGATAATTCTTGTTAGATTGCATGTCAGAACATGCAACAGTTACCTGCATAGGCAAACTTCAATGAATAGTAAAACCGGCCTCGGTGGCGTCGTGGTTAAACCATCAGACATAAGGCTGGAAGGAACTGGGTTCGCATCCCACCCAGAGAGAGTTTTAAACACTGCACCGACTTCTCTCTTAACTAACCAACTAACAACTAACCCACTGTCCTGGACAAAAAGCCCAGATAGCTGAGGTGTGTGCCCATGACAGCCTGCTTGAACCTTAACTGGATATAAGGACGAAAATAAGTTGAAATGTAAAATGTAAAAAAGTTAAAGTTTGTTTTTGTTTAACGACACCACTAGAGCACATCATCGGCTGTTGGATGTCAAATATTTGGTTATTTTGACATAGAGTCTTTGAAAGGAAACCCGCTACATTTTTTTTGCCATTTGTAACAAGGGATACAAATGAATTCATTTCTAGTATAGTGAACTGGTATTTATGTCTGTATGCACGTTCAACTTTAATTATTTCTCGTACCTTTTTGCGCCTAATGAGTTGTTATTTTAGGTTACCCACGGCCCAGCTTTGATCGAGGTTTTTTTCACAGTATTTTAACATTTTTAATTGCATTTGTTTCTCATTGTTCAAATCTATATGATATACACGTGTTCCTTTTATTTACTTCTTTGATTATTTTCCATTTCTGAATTTATGAGCCCGAATTCACAAAGCCTGGTTATGTCTTACTAGCGTATGACGTCATACTTTTATACCGGCCTCGGTGGCGTCGTGGTCAGGCCATCGGTCTACATGCTGGTAGGTACTGGCTCAATGGGTAGGTGTAAACCACTTGCACCGACCAGTGATTCATAACTGGTTCAACAAAGGCCATGGTTTGTGCTATCCTGCTTGTGGGAAGCGCAAATAAAAGATCCCTTGCTGCCTGTCGTAAAAGAGTAGCCTATGTGGCGACAGAGGGTTTCCTCTAAAAAACAGTGTCAGAATGACCATATGTTTGACGTCCATATGTTTGACGTCCAATAGCCGATGATAAGATAAAAAATCAATGTGCTCTAGTGGCGTCGTTAAATAAAACAAACTTTACTTTACATACTTTTACAACCCTGTGTGTAAGAAAGAAAGAAATGTGTTTTATTTAACGACGCACTCAACACATTTTATTTACGGTTATATGGCGTCAGACCACACAGATTTTGAGAGGAAACCCGTTGTCGCCACTACATGGGCTACTCTTTCCGATTAGCAGCAAGGGATCTTTTACCTGTATGTAAGAAAAACGGGCTTCGTAAATTCGGTCCATGTTTTAACAAAGCTAATAAACTATGAAACTGAAAATGAACACTAAGTTTAGTTAATCTACAAACCTGTAACACATTTGGATAAAAATACAATAGAGCGAAAGAAGGAAAGAAGGAACTGTTTTATTTAACGACGCACTCAACACATTTTATTAACGGTTATATGGCGTCATACATATGGCTAAGGACCACACATATATAAAGAAAACCAGCTGTCGCCACCTGATGGGCTACTCTTTTCGATTAGCAGCAAGGGATCTTTTATATGCACCATCCCACAAACAAGATAGTACATACCACAGCCTTCATTACACCAGTTGTGGAGCATTGGCAAGAACGAGAAATCTCCCAATGGGTCCACCGACGGGGATCGATCGCGTATCAAGCGAACGCTTTGCCACTGGGCTACATTCCGCAAACAACGAATGAGCGGAAATTGGTAATCTAAGTAATGTCAGATTTTAATGAAAAGAAGAACAACAACAACAACAAAACTCCAACAAAAACCGACTATAATACAGAAAAATATGCCATAAAGACTAGTCTGACATTTTAAGAGTTTCCTAGTCACCCTCGTAGAGCAACCAATGAAATGTCTTTAAATTGATCTGTCATACACGCGATATCACTATGGAATACCCAAAATGTTCTCCCTGACGGGCATTTAAGATATAAATGAACTTGGTCAAAAGACAGTTGATTAATCTAATCGCAGTTAATATTAGTATGAAAACTTTTTTTTTTGGTCTTGTTTATTTCGTTGCGGATCTCCGCCACCGTGGAGAAACCATTCGCAAGACTAGTGTCAAAACTGGGGCCTAATTCACTAAACTGTCGCAACTTTGCGATTTCGCAGTGCAATGCTACAAGACTTACAAAGGATGCTTTGTTGTCTAACAGAACCTAAGAGATCTTTGTGAATTAGGCTCCTGGCTCCATATTCATAAACATACTTAAGTGAATGTATGATACTTATCTATGTACTTTAAGTATGTATTTAGGTATCATACATTGGCTTAAGTACGTTTATGAACACGGAGCCAGATCTCCAACGTATGATGGCGACAAAATTGATCAACAACGGGAGATCTCTCATTTCATTTCAATATATTTTCGTGCTTATATCAAACACGTTGTCTTGGGCGCACACCTCGGCTATCTGGGATGTCTGTCCAGAACAGTGGGTTAGTTGTTAGTGGTTAGTGATTAGTGAGTGAGTGAGTGAGTGAGTGAGTGAGTGAGTGAGTGAGTGAGTGAGTGAGTGAGTGAGTGAGAGAGAGAGAGAGAGAGAGAGAGAGAGAGAGAGAGAGAGAGAGAGAGAGAGAGAGAGAGAGAGAGGATGTAGTGGTCTTACCAGCCTGTATTCCGATGGCTTAACCACTGCGCCACCGAGATCTCTCAAATGGCTGTTTAAAAAGGTAATTTAATCAAAACATCATGTAGGCATCCCATTCTTCTGCTGGTTCGATGCGTCCCTCGCCAGACAGGACTAACTCACAGTCGTTGGTGATGTTGATAGACCGTGCAGCGTAATTCAGTCCGCAACACAGCGCCGTGTCTCCGCAAACCGAGAGACAGTCGAGCCGATCACGTGACGAGTGAACTTCGTGCTGGTACGGAACGAATCGTGACTGGAGATGCGCTTCCAAGATAACGATTCGTCACGAACTCCGCATGGATTGCGGGAGGGGTTCTTTATGGGCTCTACCTGCTGTCAGTATAAACGAATGTAGAAAGAATCAATTTAAATAATTAATATTTAAAAAGAGATACAAATAACACAAACCTTCGACAAAAAGACAAAAAACACACACGCACGCACGCACGCACGCACGCACGCACGCGCGTCCAATAAAAATATCCCAAACAAAACAAGTTAGTTGTTAATTGTTAGTGATAGAAAAAGAGGGTGTAGTAGCCTTACACCTACCCATTGAGTCGTTAAAACTCGCTCTGGATGGGAGCCGGTACCGGGTTGCGAACTCTGTACCTACGGCCTTATGTCCAATGGCTTAACTACGACGCCACCGAGGCCGGTCAAACATTAAAAAAAAAAAAAAAAAATCCAACCAGGACCCGAACGTCCTCGGTTAGGATTCATACATTTCGTACCCTATTTTCACAACCAACGAGTGTGTAAGCGTAGCTCTGGCATTCGTTGAAAGCCAGGACGTGGGCCGCGAAGGACACGTTGTTGGAGTGCCGCACGGTCTGTGTAGTGTCAGCACACGTCACATCAATGTAACACCCCACATACAGCGCCCCTGTCGTCAAGAGCCATGTTGTCGTGATCGGTTGTCCATTTAGAGTTAAGCCCCCACTTTTGCCTTCCTCGATAATCAAGACGAGCTGGTATATGTAATAGAGATAACAAATCGGCGGAACAACGAAGGAAAACGTTGAGCACGTGTACGGCAACGGCGTAAATAGCAACAAACTGGGACCATTGTCGTCCCTGCAACCGATGCATGCGGCTAGAACCGGTTTGTTCGACTTCAAGTGGTGGAAAGAATTTCGCGTCAGATACAGTTCCCGAAACTCGTTCTTTCCGGAAACGTTGATAGACGTAGCCGCATTTATCGAGACTGTCGTGTCATCTTGCGTCGAGACTATACTAACTGTTGCATTTCCGGTTCCTGTTATAAACGTAAATGCGATGTACTCCAGTCCCAGATCGGAAACCTTGGGCATCTGCAAGGACATGTTGTCGTAGCAAAGACCACGATTTCACGTCCGATTGTGTCCAGCGAATACAGATATCTTGCTATCTGAAGTGATATGCGTCCCAGTGAGGTCGTACGCACTCTGCACCTGGATGCCGTCATAAGCGTTTAGTCGAAGTGTTATTTCAGGGTCGATGAGGACCGTTTCTTCACCGATTGTTACGCCGATTCCCGGAACTCCGTTTGGCAACTTGATATGGATCACAGACTCGAAAGGGGCGGCAATAGTGAAATATGAACCTGGTCGTTTTTCTACAAAAGATAGGATGACATATTCTTCTCCTAAATCCGAAATTTCCAAGATTTCCGTGACATCTATGACATCAAAGAAAAATACTCTAACGGAACTGGATGACTTTACCAGGAATGCTTTCTGAAAAATTGCTTTCTGGAATCCACCGCTGTCCATCGTGAATTCCGACAGAGGTCCAGTGGCTAGAAATGGGGCGTAGACGGACACGTTTGTGGGGCGACTGGAGGAAATGTAGAGATAAGAAGGATCCGTGAATGATATGAAATTCTGAGGAATGGCTCCTAAGTAGTTGAAGGTCGATGTGTCTGACTACACTGAAAGAAACAACAAAAACTCATAAACGTCAACACTGGCCTCTGTGGCTTCGTGGTTAAGTACTAACCACTAACAATTAACAACTAACTCACTGTCCTGGACAGACATCCCAGATAACTGACGTGTGTGCCCAGGACAGCGTGCTTGAACCCTATTTGGATATAAGCACGAAAATAAGTTGAAATGAAATAAACATCAACATCACGAGATCTTAACTGACCTAACCACGACGCCAGCGAGGCCGGTAAATCATAATCAAATCACACCTAGGTTTCAGACCATTAATTTCTCTGGTTTCTACCAACATATTCTTGTAACTAGCATCTATGCAATCACCTACCGGCCTCGGTGGCGTCGTGGTAGGCCATCGGTCTACAGGCTGGTAGGTACTGGGTTCAGATCCCAGTCGAGGCATGGGAGTTTTAATCCAGATACCGACTCCAAACCCTGAGTGAGTGCTCCGCAAGGCTCAATGGCTAGGTGTAAACCACTTGCACCGATCAGTGATCCATAACTGGTTCAACAAAGGCCATGGTTTGTGCTATCCTGCCTGTGGGAAGCGCAAATAAAAGATCCCTTGCTGCTAATCGAAAGAGTAGCCCATGTATTGGCGATAGCGGGTTTCCTCTCAAAATCTGTGTGGTCCTTAACCATATGTCTGACACCATATAACCGTAAATAAAATGTGTTGAGTGCGTCGTTAAATAAAACATTTCTTTCTTTCTATGCAATCACCATATGTAGTAGAACATTCACGTGATTGTGTTTGAAGCTGTATCGTTTACAATCATAAACTACTTTACTATACTGGCCCCTGATAAACAATTGGTTTAGCGTCAGAAACTCGTGCTCCGTTTTCTGGCTTCAGATCACTCTCTGTTTGCAATTAGATGCGATCCTGAGAATATGTACATTCAAGTGCGATGCTAGGCTACATCTGATGTTAGCGGAAGGTCTTGTACTTTTACAAAGAGTCTGTTTGCACTTTGCTAACTGATGCAATTACAAACAATCTTGATGTGGCACTACAATCACAAATGGATTAAAAAAAAAGATGAAGAGCAAATGTGACAATTTTCCTTTACAAAAGTGACTGTCCCAAATCAGATACCGATTTGACTATGCGACATAAAATAACGTTCCTATTTGGGCTAACACAAAACATCACATTTTCTTTATTTGTATATGTATGTTGGTATGGTTGAAAGGATTACTTTTGACCAAAAATCCCCTTTGAACGTCTATAATGGATTGCAACTCGATTTGATGGACCAGTGCATTGATGGACCAGAAAACATAAATATTGCAAACGACGTTTCACTACAAAATAAGCTGTGAGACAATAAAATTCTTTCCAATAGTCCATTGTCCTTTGATATTGAGGAATAGTTATTCTGCATTGATAGACCGGACAACATAGACATTGCAAACGACGTTAGACTCCAAACTAAGCTGAGTGACAATAAAATGTCTTTCCAATATTAGTAGTCAATTGTCCTTTGATATTGAGGAATAGTCATTCTGCATTGATGGACCGGACAACATAGACATTGCAAACGACGTTAGACTCCAAACTAAGCTGAGTGACAATAAAATGTCTTTCCAATATTAGTAGTCAATTGTCCTTTGATATTGAGGAATAGTCATTCTGCATTGATGGACCGGACAACATAGACATTGCAAACGACGTTAGACTCCAAACTAAGTTGTGTGACAATAAAATGTCTTTCCAATACTATACTAACACACTTTGAAAACGCAATTTGGTTTTAATGCGACACTAAAAAAAAACCCATATCTAATGCATATCTATGAATATATTACTATAACATGCTAAGGTAACTGGAAGTGTACGTGACTGTCCTCGACCAGGCCAACGTCCGGCTACTACTCGGAGACAAGACAGACAGATAAGGAGAAACCATCAATTGTAAGGTTTGCGACATCTCATTCCAATTGCTATGAGTCATCGATTTACTGTAATTGGATTTATTTGACTCCCATGACATCCTATCATGTTTCTGGCTGTTGTTGCAGCAGACAGGAAGTGGTTATGTTGATGGTTTCTCCTTATTTGTCTGTCTTGTCACAGAGTTGTAACCGGGGAACTTGGCCTGGTCGAGGACAGTCGCGAACACTTCCAGTCAGGTTATATCTCTCACTGAACCTTGATATTGTTGAATGGTGCATTTGAAAATTCCTAGCTACCCTTTGTTGCGAAATTCAGCCAATCAGCATTCCTAATGAACGCTCCCTCTGATCATTGTTAAGTCGTGTCATTGTTTCACACTGACTTATCCAACAATCAATATGTGCCTTTTATGCGTCCAACGTATGCAGTTTGCACGTGCAAAGTATTGTGAACATACTGCACACATTTTCAGTTTTACACTAAATTTTGAGTTTTCACCATTTTGTGTTAATTGCATGAAAAGATTCTCGTTATAAATCAGAAACCCACGTTGACATGCGGGAATACACCTTGGCATGTTATAGTAATACATTCATAGATATACACCGATTTGCGTTTTCAAAGTGTGTCAATATAGTAGTCAATTGTTCTTTGATATCGAGTTATTTTGCTCCTGTTTTGGCGGCTACTTCTGAAATATGTTAGGACATTCTCATTGTATTCTAATTCAAACAACACCATATTATTTTGGCACATAAGATGTTTAATCAGGTTTATGACATTCAAAGCCTCGATACGACTTTGCATATGTTTTATGGAAGCCATTTAGAGGCTAATTCCAGATATTACTGAGAACAATGATGTCTTATACGCTATACTGTTATGATGTTAAACATCTTTTTCCCATCTTTTAGTCAAACTGTTGTTCATATTTTTCATTGTTCAGACGAAAATAATGGACGTGGCAGCTGTAGGCTATGATCATGTCCGGTGTTACAGTTAGGGTAGGATATGCTCAACTTTCTCGAACACCTGATATCACCACTGGTTTAACAGTGTTTCATCAAGATTACATGCCGTCATCGCTGTCTGTAAATATGTTTACTGTTTGTTGTTTTTCTTTCTTTTTTTTCCTTTTTTTTTGGGGGGGGGGGGGGTAAAAATAATGTATTATGCTCGCCAAAGGCTCGCATAATACAAGTTTTCTTCATAATATATAATATTAATGATACCGAAAAACACTGGTAAGAACCCCCCCCCCCCCCCCCCCCCCCCCAATGTCTCTCTCCTATTCAATCTTACTATAGTGATAAAGACATTTTCAAACCGTGTAATAAATTTATTTTGTATTACACATATGTGCAATCTGGACCGGAACTTTTAAATGGGGAATTCCATTTTTATTTTTACTGCAGTTAGCGTCTTTTATTTACTGACGTCATATATGATTTACAAATTACGTCACATCGTATTTGAAACATTACACAAGGCTGCCGCAGAGTATGATTCTTAACGTTAAGCAAATCCATGAAACAACTTTTGATCATAGATTTAACAAAGAGTTGTTATGACGTTAAATTAAAAAAAAACTTTTTGTAAAACATGAAAGAAGGTATGTAATGAATACAGAACTTCACATACGCGGTCTCGTGGTATATATTCTTGTGCAAAATAAACTCGTGCAATAAATAGGAGGCGAAAACAACGTATGTGAAGTTCTGTATATTTATAGTCAACCGTGAAGCACACATCCTTTGATTAGCAGTACAGACGGTAAAACAAGAAACAAGAAATGTTTTAAAGACTATATATGTGGCAACCTGTAATCAGCGGCCACCTGCCTTGAGCAGCCACTTTTATCTACTCCCTTGTGTGACCGCTTAAGACATGTTAGACTATATATATATATATTTTAAGAAATAATATCCTTTTTCATGTTTCAAATATTCATCTTCAGAAAGGAACTGCTAAATAACTGCTAAATATTACGTCATGCATATTATGACGTTACTGCAGTAGACTGGGATTGATAATTACTTAATTACGTAATGGTTGCTTGTATCTAAGAAGAGCATTAAGAAGTGGACAAAACTTTCTAATAAAATACATTTCTTTTGTCTTTCTTTTCATTTCATCATTGGCATATGTGAAAAAATGGTGAAAAATGGGAAAATGGTGAATTTAATATATTTTTGTGCTGCACGTGTATTTAAATGTGAACTCAATGGTATGCATCTTGTTTGTGGTTGTTTTATTTTCTGTTTGTGTACGCGTACTCTGGCTCTCAGTTGAGTAGTATGACCAATGTATTGTTCTTTGCAACCTTGTCATGTAATTACATAAATAACGTTGTTAAAGGGACATTCCTGAGTTTCTGCAATTTATATGTTATCGACTAACAGAGACTTTTTAACGACTGTACTTACATATCAAATATATGTTTTCTGCATAAAATAGTAGTGGCTGTATATTAAACGTGTTTCTGATCGTTCTAATATTTTTACTAGGTTAATTTTCATTTTATTTTGCTAAAATATTTATTTTTTCGCAAGTACGAAATTATTTGAATACAAAATCCAGTTTGGGTTTCTTACAAATATTAAGACGACCAGAAACACATTGAATATACAGACACTGCTATTCTAAACAAGAAAATATATTTAATATGTAAGTTTAATCGTAGAAATATTTTATTAGTCGGAAACATCTTACAATGCAGCAAACTCGGGAATGTCCCTTTAACCGAACAATCCGTATCCCTGTGTACCCAAAATAAACGTTCGTGGTTGAATTATATATGTGCGTCTTCTAAAATATGTTGGCATGTACCACAGTTACTTCGGTTGCACTTTTTAACACTGCATTTATACTGTTGTAGATTCAAATTGTGCTTTTGTCAGTATCTGTTTCAAGTTTTTGCTTTGTCTCTTACTATTTATAATTGAAATAGAGTCTAGTATGGATGACATTTGTTTTTCGTTTTGTTTTAAAATGTGCAATTCTGACCAGATCGAAGTCTTAGACAGCATAAAATACATACTTTGATGGGAAACATTACGAACAGATTAAAGGGACGGCAATGGGCACCAAAATAGCAACAAACTATGTCACACTGACTTTACGTTACCTAAAACTAATAGAAAGTAAAATTGCAAAATATATTTGGATCACACTTTTAGCTATACTTCAAGACGAACTGGAAAAATTTCTCTTAGATGATTGTTTCATAAGGTGGCCTTTATAAAAAAAAAAACTTAACTATTTCACGTGTTACTTAGCACACGTGATAATAAAACAAACTTAAAAGTAGATATACTGCAAAAACGGGCAGAATAAAAAAATGTCTCAACCCCACCACTTGGATCCGCTGCTGATATGTCAATGAAATTTTACCAGAATCAAGAACGAGTTTATTTATGTTGTAGGCATAATACAAAATGACGTCAATAACATAATAACATCATCAGCATTTACAACAGTTACATGTATATGAGAGTTTCAATATTTTCTTGTCTATATAACTTGGACCGCTAACACAATAATTCTGTTAAACAGATAGCTATTTGTGTATCGATATGTTTTATTTTAATTTTCATAAATGAATAGAAAACATTAAGTTACGGTTGAAAAAGATGAACGTAAAAGATTGTTCAGGCCGTCAAATATAATATATAAATAATTACAGTTAGATTTACGTTATGTTTGTTGCTTATGGATGGCGAAACAAGGGCAGCAGAATGTCCTGTCTTGACCCGTAACATCACAGACATCAACAAGTGACCGACTTGCCTCAAATGTGAGGTCCATTTTCTACATCACACATGTTAACTGGTAAATATGGTTACGTCGTATATTTTCTACAAATGTTTAATCGTCGAACGTGAAACTTTTATCTTTTGCCTCAAAAACATTTCAAATACTGACCACTCGCACACCCTAACAGATAACGTAATAAACTGATAACGTCATACACGTTTTTCTTGTTACGTTCCAAGTCCTTTGTTTTAGCACACGGGTCTGCTATTGCCGACTTGTCCTTATTTCCGTAGTAAGGAGATGACGGGCGACCATGTGGTAGGGCCCAATATATTGAAGGAATGGCTGATTATGAGAAAACAAGATCATATAATAAACATCCTTTAAAACATCGCACTATTTTGTACATTCCTTCCTTGATGCAATCACAGGTAAATTAATTTTGCTTTTTAAAGGCATACTGTCACGGATTTAAGGACCTTATTTCTCCAAAAGTGGATAATAAATGAAAATTACATCAATGTTTAGAAACCAAATCTGGCTATTGGATCACCTTAACTAAACCATAATGGGGTGGAATCCATGTCAATCTTCTTGGAAATATTATTTTTTAAATTATGGACCATCGCCATATTTCATTAATTTTTTTTTTAAAATATCATTAATAAGTGGAGTGTGATGGTTACATAGATTGTTGAATAAGGTATATTTAGGCATAAATCGAATACATATGTTTCACGTAATACTTTGTTAGGTCATTTAATAGGTTAGTAGTCTGTGGCAATATGCCTTTAATACTATTACTGTTGTACATAATGATGCTTTTTCCTTTCTGTAAATGTCTAAAGTAATAACTAATATATAGAATGAATGCACCTAGTCGACAAAACAATGGGGATAACGTAATAAAACACACCTTAATTGACATTGTAATTTGTCAAAACAACCAACCCAAAACAAAGAGAAGAACTATCTGATTGTAGAATATATACAGAAATGTTTGTGGCATGTCAACCTCTTTCTTATAAAGAAACACAGTGATTGTAATAAAACTGTGTATTAATAGACAGTTATTTAGCTGTATTATATTGGTACTATGTGCTGTAGACATTGCATTTTCGACATTTTTAGCACTTTCATGGGCTAGATCGGTCAATAATAAACGTCATGGACATACAAAACCATATATTTCCATGTTCGGCATGGAAAACTCTTTGACATTAAAAACGTCATGTAACAGATGAAACCACAATACAGACTATTTCAGCAAGAGACACGAACATTCACATCACATCAAAATACGGAGAATGGCCAATATATATGACGAAATGTTTTTTTTATATACTTCTCTACTATTTTCTCTACAAAAACATTTTTCTCTCGTTGATACTTTTGTCTTAAAAATATTACTCTTTAACTTCGCAGTTTGCTAAGTTGGAATCATCTGTATAATAAAGGACGATAATATATTATATCAAATATTTCTGCCTTCAGTATCAAAGTTGTTAAAACTGTTGCGGACGGAACACAAATGAAACACATTGAAACAAATATATAAAGCTACTTTAAATAGTTTAATGGTTTTGTTTCCTATACCATGTAAAGAATGTATCTCCTAAATAACGTTTTGGGACAGGACGTAGCCCTATGATAAAACTGTTGCCTGGTGTGAGGTCGGTCTGGGATCTAATCCCGTCGATGGACCCGTGGGCTATTTCTCGTTCCAGCCAGTGCACCACGACTAGTGTATGAAAGCTTGTGGTATGTACTATCCTGTCTGTGGGATGGTGCGTATACAAGATTCCGAGCTACTATTGGAAACATTTAGCGGTTTTCATCTCTATGACTGTCATAATTACCAAATGCATGACATCTGATGATTAATAAAAATCGATGTGCTCTTGTAGTGTAGTTAAACAAAAAACTTTAATTTTAACTTAACTAACGTCTTAGTATTTTTATTTTAAAGACGATATTGCAAGAAAAGTATTGTCCAATTCGGAACAATTCTATCCTTTGTTACGTAGATAAGTGCAAATATTATATTTTCATTAAAAAAAATATCATGAAAGTTGACATTTCTAACAGCTGAGTTATCCGATATGATACAAGAAGAAGCAAATCTTTCTTCAGGATACAAATATGATAGAATTGCCTGCAACTTACCCAATCCGCCCCCCGCTGTTCACTCCTACGTGCATCGCGTAGGCAAAAACCAATCCAAGAATATCGGCCATTTTAGCTCATATGCGAGGCAATGACCAGGAAACCGAGAACACTCAGAGCGGTATTGTTAGTTATTCAAAGTGCCATATGAAAGCACTACGCTTCGTCTATCATTATTCTAATCTCTTTTATTATCACCGCAAAGCGTCGGTGTATTTCTTCCTGGCTTTTATTTCAAAACGGTGTCCACATAATTGTGTGTAGGATCTTGTCGAAAATCTGGATTGTTTTGGTAAATATGTTTATCCTGAAAACACTGGTTTCTTATCGACTGATTATAGTGACCTTTTAAAGCAAA
Source organism: Gigantopelta aegis (assembly GCF_016097555.1). NCBI lineage: Eukaryota > Metazoa > Mollusca > Gastropoda > Neomphalida > Peltospiridae > Gigantopelta > Gigantopelta aegis. The sequence continues at coordinate 21,712,061 of NC_054703.1, read as the reverse complement.
GTCTTGAAGAGCTGCTAGCATAACCTTGTATGTCGAGTCCGATTAATCTTGCTTGATTTAATTTCATTCAAATTTTTTTTTTTTTAAATTGTGTTTTGGTAAATATAACAAATGCCAGACTTTTATTAGTCTAAAGATTATTGTTCGACAGAAATATAAGGTATTACAAGAATGACATCACGAATGACGTCACGAATTTGCTCAAAGGTTCCTTGTTCAGATTGAGCATACCAAAGGCAAGATTAAAGGCGCAGACACTAGTCTCAAACCGTGAACTTTAACACTGTAGTCCGCTTGCGTGAAAAGAGAACCGATGAATTGGCATTTTACTCTTTGGTGAATAATTTTTAAATTAATATAAAAACATATTATTACGTTTTAAACCCATACCAACTCAAATACCTTTTTTTCCTTTTTTTTTTAGAAACATTCAGTATAAAAAAAACAAAAAAAACATTCTTCACAAATTACCATGGATGGATGGATGGATTGTTTAACGTGCATATTCAGAGCAAGCTGTTGTAGCGCACGCCTGTAATGGGCACAGGTACCGGCCTCTGCCGGTTCCTCTGTCCAGGACAGGACAAATTACCATGACTTTGCATATGTTAAATCTTACTTTACATTGCACGTCGTGGTGCACTGGCTGGAACAAGAAATAGCCCAATGGGCCCACCAACGGGGATTGATCCCAGACCGACGGCGCATCGAGCGAGCACTTTACCACTGGTCTACATCCCGCCCCTTTGCAAGTATGAAGACAACTGATGGAACAAGCAACATAAAGTCTTTGTGTAGTGCAATCTGATAGAAACGAACTCAAATCAAATTATGTTTACTGCATTATTCATCACTTCAGTAAAAATGCAGCTAAGGCTAGTTCGTTATATGCATCGGTTAGTTATATGAATTTAAGGAGGTTTTTAGCTTCAAAGACCATGCATCTGTTAGTGTGTTAATCGAAATCTAGATCTGATGAATAGCCGATTTACTACTAATAAAAGTTCATTCTTTATATTTAATTATTTTTGGTCCATAAACAATAACGCTCAATAATACAACTTGCCCAAATTAACAAAACCCCGTTGCTACGTTTGGAACAATGGGTTGACGTTATATTGTAATGAATGTAACGGATATTTAATTACCTACCTATCTATTACACACACACACACACACACACACACACACACACACACATTAGAATTTCGGAAGGATCGAACACAACCGCAACGCTCTAACAAAAAAACGAAATCCCGAGTTTTTTGTTCGGTATACCCTTATATTAACTGCTGAAGGGTCGAACACGTCCAGGATCGACTATAAGCCTTCGCTCGAACTAAATTATCGATCCCACCTATGCTAATAGCTATATGTCCCTCGAATTGGTGATCCATCAAATACCAAATGGTAAACCACCAAACATGACCAACAGCTGTTGCGCTTGGGCAGTTGGTTATTACAACCTTCGGATTAATTATTTAGGCGGAACGAACCTTAGAAAGAAAGAAATGGTTTATTTAACGACGCAGACATAGATGAATCGGGGAATCGCAACACTAGCCATGCAATCCTTTCATCACCACACTTATGTTGTTTGTTAAGCGACTATCGGTAATGATTTTTCAAGAACAGCTAGTGTTACTGTAACGGTTAGATGAACCGTGATACCAATCAAACAAAAGCATAAAGAAAGGGTTACTTTGAACACGACTACATTTTTGGAAAGTGGACAGTGCTGCGTTTTTTATTGCTGAAATATTCAATTTTTTTAGTAATAAATTCATGTAAATACAGAAAGAAATGTTTTATTTAACGACGCACTTAACACATTTTATTTACGGTTATATGGCGTCAGACATATGGTTAACGACCACACAGATTTTGAGAGGAAACCCGCTGTCGCCATTACATGGGCTACTCTTCCGATTAGCAGCAAGGGATCTTTTATTTGCGCTTCCCACAGGCAGGATAACACAAACCATGGCCTTTGTTGAACCAGTTATGGATCACTGGTCGGTGCAAGTGGTTTACACCTACCCATTGAGCCTTGCGGAGCACTCACTCAGGGTTTGGAGTCGGTATCTGGATTAAAAATCCCATGCCTCGACTGGCATCCGAACCCAGTACCTACCAGCCTGTAGACCGATGGCCTGCCACGACGCCACCGAGGCCGGTCTCATGTAAATACAGATTAAGAATTTGCCAGTTATTTTATTTCAGTACACTTACATGTATTACACAATTTGTATCTTAATTCAACTTTCTAACTGATGTTACGGAAATGTCCGATGTTGACCGAATGGTTCGGTCGAAGTACCCGATGGGTCGAACACTTTCTCGAGCACCGACGGGGTTCGAGCCAACGGGATTCACACTTGGATACATAGCAAAGTATTGTGTAACATATGGGGTTTTCAGTTTGTATTCTATATTTTATAATGTTTAAAACGCGTATTTGTTAGATCTCTCTTTATATAAACTTACCTTGAAATACATTTAATAATCAATCATCACATCACTAGACACAACTGTAGCATCAATAGTAATAACGATAATGGGATACACAGGACTAAAAACCTCGATTATTTAGTCACATTTGTCTTTCCTAACGGCTGTCTGTTTAATCATTCACCAAATGCAAGTGTTTAGCGAGGCGCGCACTTTCCTCTGTGGCACGTTTATAGTTACAATGCCTAGAATAATTATAGTAGGAGGTTCAAGTTTCATTCGATTTAACCTTTCACCCGGCACTAAAAATAAAGTTCTCTCTCATAAGGTATTTTCCGCATGATCTCCAACCGTCAAAATAAAGTTTTTAAAGCATATTTGCTGCGTTTCCAACAGGTAAGTTAGAACATAAATGCTTATACAATTGCGTATTTACCAGTTTTTGCTAATCCTAAATTTTGATTTCTAGAAATAGCCATCAAATGAAATAAATAACATGAAAAACTTTGAATCATTCTGCATTATTTACTTCTTGTCTAAAGATTTGACGTCATCAGATACAGTTTTAAAGATGGAATATAAAAACATATTTTAATGTCTTTATTATGGCTGTCAGGGCGAGTAGTAATAATGGCGAACACTCTTAGCCTGATGGATAGCTAACACTCTAGGGAAAGTAAACAAATGTTTGTCTCATTCACAGAAATGTTCGTAAAAATAAGATTAAAACGAGCAGAGAAAACACGATTGAATTTAACCCACGGCAAATTTCTTAATACCATTTTTCTATGATTTTCAAAGACTGTCATTTGAAAGAAAACTTAATATTAAAAACTATTTTTGTGTCTTCTCAACTGTACTGCTACCTAGTTGTTGAAGTCACGCGATTGTCACGTTTTCTGCTGCCAAAACTCTCTGTACAGATACTTGCCCAAAAAATAAATATATAACATAATAACATAAATATCTTTCTGGAAATCTGTTTATTTATTTACCAAAGCTCATAGGACGATTGCAAGACAGACTAACAATATTAGAATTGTTATATTCGTTTTCCTAAATTGTTGTCTGTTACCATTGGTTCTGGAGGAGTCCATTTTGTAATTTGCCTTAAATATTTAAACATTATATATATATATATATATATATATATATATATATATATATATATATATATATATATATATATATATCTTGTTGTGGCCGCGTCCCAAGGATATTAAC
>NC_054703.1:21603386-21703386 GCF_016097555.1 Gigantopelta aegis | reverse complement strand
TTTATTTGCGCTTCACACAGACAGGATAGCACAAACCATGTCCTTTGTTGAACCAGTTATGGATCACTGGTCGGTGCAAGTGGTTTACACCTACCCATTGAGCCTTGCGGAGCACTCACTCAGGGTTTGGAGTCGGTATCTGGATTAAAAATCCCATGCCTCGACTGGGATCCGAACCCAGTACCTACCAGCCTGTAGACCGATGGCCTGCCACGACGCCACCGAGGCCGGTTGGTCGATACAGAAGCAAGGGGAAGTTGCTTCCTCTTTGCAGGTAACTCCTGCACTTTCCTGTAGACCAGACGGTAAATAATACGAACTGCAATTTGGACTACAAAACCGTTATCCACGACCAAGACCGTATCTCTGCACAAGGCAGAGTCGAATTGAAATTTGTCGAAATTGTTGTTAATTCCATCAATCTCTATTCACAGTCTCATCCATAGGAGACCAGCCATTCAAGATGAGATCGTTTACTTGAAAATATGTAATTCCTACACCGCTCAAAGAGGACTGCCACTCCCAGAATAGTTCACTAAATCAAGACTAGCACAGGACAGAGTTCATTAGAATACATATAGCTGTGATGACATGCACAGTCAAAATACTAATGAAACCAGGTGTTCGCGAAAGGTGGCCATATGCTGCCCCAGCACAGAAATATACATTGGCTATTGGGTGTCGGAAAAGGTAAGTAGATGAAACTAGTATTTAATTATGTAAAAGTAAACCCATCGGTGGCGCCAGTGGTAAGTACTGTCATTACAGCTGTCAGGTGCATCACTTCACCCAAAACGATGAGAAACAAATGTACAAGATGTTCACCAGTCGTGGGGTATTGGTTGGAATGGGAGAAACACATGATTCCGCATTAAGCTAATCAATCGTTATAATGTTAGAAAGGCAGCACAGTGAAGACAGTTACTTCAGTGAATTGTTTATTTGTTTTGTTTAACGACACCACTAGAGCAAATTGATTTATTAATCATCGACTATTGGATGTCAAACATATGGTAATACAGTCATAGAGAGGAAACCCGCCACATTTTTCCATTAGTAGTAAGGTATCTTTTATATGCACCATCCCACAGACAGGATAACACATACCACGGCCATTGTCGTAGTGCACTGGCTGGAACGAGAAATAGCTCAGTGGGCCCACCGACGAGGATCGATCCTAGACCGACTGCGCGTCAGGCGTGCACTTTACCACTGGGCTACGTCCCGCCCGTTACGTCAGCGGAATTCTAGTAAAACGTCGTGTAGGCATCCCATTCTTCTGCTGGTTCCATGCGTCCCTCGCCAGACAGGACTAACTCACAGTTGTTGGTGATGTTGATAGACCGTGCGGCGTAATTCAGTCCGCGACACAGCGCCGTGTCTCCGCAAATCGAGAGACAGTCGAGCCGATCACGTGACGAGTGAACTTCGTGCTGGTACGGAACGAATCGTGACTGGAGATGACGCCTCAAAGATAACAGTTTGTTTGGAGTGACGTCACAAACTCTACATGGATTGAGGACTGGGCTCTTTACGCACTCTACCTGCTGTAAGTATAATAAATAGATGATGTAAATAAATAAAGAAACAAACACATAAATAAATAAATAAATATACAAGGGATCAAATTAATAAAGAAAAACAAAGAAGATGGGGAAAACAACCCCACAAAAACAAGCGTACATATCGGTAAGCCTGTAGTCAAAACAAAATACACACGCCCCCCCCCCCCCCCCCCCCCCCCCCTCAAAAAAAATAAAAAAATATTAATAATAATAATAAATACAATCAATCATTCAATATATCAATAATAATAATAAAAAAAACAAAAAAAACAAAACAATAAAAAATCGCCGTGGAAGAAAATAGTTACTCATTTTCTCCTGCTCTAAGGTATACTGTAAGAAATGCTGCAGTGTCTACAGAAAATGACTGTACGTTCAAACGTAGAATTAGTCGCTACCAAAAATGCACATTGCCAAGGATGTTAGCCTCTGGTTACGTCTGGATATATTTTATTAGTAGAAGAATTGTCAATCTACCTATCTACGTAATTAACTTGTTTTAAATTGTAGCATTCCTTTCAAAACACATTTTGAGGAATCCATGACGTTTCGCCCCCAAGGCAGTTTCCCCCAGGTCTGTTCGCCCCCCCCCCCCCCCCCAAAAAAAAAAAGTCAGTTCACCCGCACGTGCATAACCAGTTCGCCTCCACAAAGGTATATATATATATATATATATATAAACAGATTCTATTTCTGGCAGGAAAGGATGTTTTAATAAATGTTGATGATGTGGTTTATATGTATAAAAGTGCTCTTTGTAATTTTATGAAACACTTATTTATATATTAAACTGGTTATTATATCATAGGTGCCCGGACTGACTCATGATCCGTCCAAATCGTGGAAAGACAAAGAAACACAAACAAAAAAACAGACACACGCACGCACGCACGCACGTACACACACTCACTTTAACATGCCGCTAAAGCAACACTACAATAATTGTTTAAAAGTAACACATAATTGGGAGCTGGGTGCAAACTGACTAAAGGTTTGGGGCGAATTGATAAATAGTCGGGGGCGAACAGGCAAACAGTTGGGGACGAATCGACTTGGGGGCGAACTGACTGGGGGCGAACTGGCTTGGGGGCGAAACGTCTGGTACCCATTTTGAGAGCCCAACAAAGTTTCGTATATCCTAAATTCAAGAGCTGTAACGTTGTGCAAAATGGGTATTTCGCCATGTAAGTGAAACTTGATCTCTAAGAAAGAAAGAAATGTTTTGTGTAACGACGCACTCAACACATTTTATTTACGGTTATATGGCGTCAGGCATATCGTTAAGGACCACACAGATTTTGAGAGGAAACCCGCTGTCGCCACTACATGGGCTACTCTTTCCGATTAGCAGCAAGGGATCTTTTATTTGCGCTTCCCACAGGCAGGATAGCACAAACCATGGCCTTTGTTGAACCAGTTATGGATCACTGGTCAGTGCAAGTGGTTTACATCTACCCACGGAGCCTTGCGGAGCACTCAGTCAGGGTTTGGAGTCGGTATCTGGATTAAAAATCCCATTCCTCGACTGCGATCCGAACCCAGTACCTACCAGCCTGTAGACCGATGGCTTATCTCTAAGAGTACACGATAAAGCTATAAAAAGAATTTTCAGTTGAACATCTTGAGACAAAAACTAGAGCCCTGAAAAGAAATGTTTGCATCACCTATGTTCAACAGCCATAGCTTTGTGAAAATGAATAAATCGCTCGGAAAGTCAAAGATGATTTGTAACCGTACATTCTAAAGCTACATGTATACAAACCATTTCACCACAATACAGTGAGGAGTTGCAAAAAAACAAACAAAAAACAAACAAACAAACAACCCACACACCCCAAAAAATAACAACCCCAACACAAAAACAAAACAAAATAACAAAACCGAATACCCCCCAAAAACAAATGCAGAAAACAATTTTTAATAACTCCTGTTTTCAAGGGCCATAACTGTAAAAAATGGGTAAGTCACCATTAAATGAATGAATGAATGTTTAACGACACTCTAGCACGAACACTAATCAGCTATTGGGTGTCAAACCATGGTAAATTCAGTCATGAAGTTATAAACACCGGCAATATAAAACAGTTCAAGAGGTAAGGTCGCCATTAAAGTTAAATTTGGTCTGCAACAATACACAGTGAAGCTATACACCAAATTTCAGATCAATATATTTAGGCTTCATGAAAAATTTCGTATCAACTAAGTTCAAGGGCTATAACTCTGTCATAAATTGGTTAGTCGCAAACAAAAGTCGGTAGCAGTACACGATGAAACAATACACAAAATTCTAGGTCAATATATTAAAGGGACATTCCGGAGTTTCCTGCAATTTTTAAGATGTTATCGACTAACAGAGACTTTTTAACGATTGTAATTACATATCAAATATATTTGTCTGCATAAAATATCAGTGGCTGTTTATTAAACGTGTTTCTGGTCGTTCTAATATTTGTATTAGGTTAAAGTTCATTTTTTTCCTAAAATATTTTTTTTTCGTACGTACGAAATTATTTTAAGACAAAATCCAGTTTGGGCTTCTTACAATTATTAAGACGACCAGAAACACATTCAATATACAGACACTGATATTCTAAACAAGAAAATATATTTAATATGTAAGTTTAATCGTAGAAATATGTTATTGCTCGGAAACATCTTACAATGCAGCAAACTCAGGACTGTCTCTTTAAAGCATTATGAACAAAAAACCTCCAGGAAAACGATGTGTGAGACAGACAGACAGGCAGACAGAACGACGGTGGGGAAACCTATAGTCCCCCAGGTTGGACCAGTAGGTGACTAATACACTGCTAGTTGGATATGACAGACTTCTTACCCTATTTTCACAACTAACGAGGGTGTATGCGTAGCTTTGACATGAGTTGTGCATCAGGACGTGGGCCGCGAAGGGAACGTTGTTCGAGTGTTGCACGGTCTGTGTGGTGTCGGCACCCATCACATCAATGTAACACCCTACATACGCCGCCCCTGTTGTCGGAAGCCATGTTGGTGTTATCGATTGTCCATTTAGGGTTAAGCCCCCTGTTTCGCCTTTCTCGATAATCAAGACGAGATCATAACTGAAATTTTGAACCAGCAGAACAACGAAGGAAAACGTTGAACACGTGTACGGCAACGGCGTAAATAGCAACAAACTCGGATCATTGTCGTCGCTGCGACCGATGCATCCGGCTAGAAACGGTTTGTTCGACTTCACGTGGTGGAAAGAATTTCGCGTCAGATACAGTTCCTGAAACTCATTCTTTCCGGAAAAGTGGACAGACGTAACCGCATTTATCGAGACTGTCGTGTCATCTTGCGTGGAGACTATTCTAACTGTGTCTTTTCTGGTTCCAGTTTTAAAGGTAAACGCGATGTACTCCGTTCCGAGACTGGACACCTTGGGCATCTGTGACATCACATTGTCAAGGCAAGAACCTCGATTTTGTGTCCGATTGTGTCCAGCGAATACAGATATCTTGTTATCTGACGTGATATACGTCCCAGTGAGGTCATACGCACTTTGAACCTGGATGACGTCATAAGCGTTTAGTAGAAGAGTTATTTCAGGATCAATGAGGACCGTTTCTTCACCAATTGTTACGTCAATTCCCGGAACTCCGTTTGGCAACTTGATATGGATCTCAGACTCGAAAGGGGCTGCGACAGTGAAAAATGAACCTGGTCGTGTGTTCATAAAAGATAGGATGACATATTTCTCTCCTAAATCCGAAATCTCCAATAGTTCAGTGACGTCCATGTTTGACCCTTGCTTGTCAAAGAGAAGTACTCTAACAGAACTGGACGACTTTACCAGGAATGCTTTCTGAAAAATGGCCGAATTTACAGGCATGTGCAGACTAAAATTGAGAAATACTTTCTGGAATCCACCGCTGTCCATCGTGAATTCCGACAGAGGCCCAGTGGCTAGAAATGGGGCGTAGACGGACACGTTTGAGGGGCGACTGGAGGAGATGTAGAGATAAGTCGGTTTCGTGAATGCTTTGTCATTCTGAGGAATCGCTCCTAAGTAGTTGAAGGTCGAGGTATCTGGATACACTGAAACAAAAAGAGAAAGATAAATTCAAGGGATTATAGCCCAGTCGTTAGATTTCTCGTCTTAAGTGTATTGGTGGTGGGACCTCGCCTCCATAATAGACCTACTGTCTCATTGTTTTCCCCATCACAAACAGTGGTCCACGACTGGTATATAAACGGCGGAGGTATATGCTGCCCAGACTGGGGAAATGTATAGTGATGTTCCTTTGCTGTGTGTGTGTGTGTGCGTGTGTGTGTGTGTGTGTGTGTGTGTGTGTGTGTGTGTATATATATATATATATATATATATATATATATATATATATATATATATATATATATATATTTAACTTTGATGAATGGTTTTACAAAGAGCGCTCATCTTGTCAGGAGCAGTAATATTAAATAATTCCAGACTTCAGTAGTTCTTCATCGTTTTATTGCTACAGCTCTGTTTCGTATGGTCAAATAATGACCACACTCTTCAGGCAATATTAACGAATACTGTTAAAAACCTGTAAATACTGTTAAAAGTTTGAGTGTATGCCTGTTAAAGATCTTGTGTAATGGGTGGTTCTTAGTGAAGCATTTGTCGATTGTGTTTAAAAACCTTTTCCCGATGCTGCTTTTGACGTTAGAGTCCCATGGAGGATTGACCATACGAAACAGAGCTGTAGCAATAAAACGATGAAGAACTACTGAAGTCTGGAATTATTTAATATTACTGCTCCTGACAAGATGAGCGCTCTTTGTAAAACCATTCATCAAAGTTAAATTTGTATAATGTTCCTGTAAACCAGTTGAGCGCTGTTTAGAATGAATTTACAAGTGAAGAACTTCGAGTATTCCACCAAGAATATCCCGCTGGCAAGCAAAACTACGTTCCTCCAAAGACTGATTGAAAAAACTGAATCACTTATACAACGAATGCGTTGGAAGGCTTATTTCTACCTCAACCCAAACATTGACACGGCAACCAAGGAAACATACGGCTTTAAATCTAAACGATCACCACCACATATGAAAGAACAGCGGGAATTTGAGGACTGTATGCTAGATATAATACAGCACATTGAATTTAAAACCAACCACTACCCCAACCACCTTCAAAGTAAACTTAGCAAAGACCTTAAAGATATACGAGAAGACAAGCACGTGTTTGTTAAAGCAGACAAAACAAGCAACTTCTACAAAACCGAACCAAGAGACAACATTGACCTCGTAAACAAAAACGTAACAAAATCCTACAAAAAAAAACTAACCACAGTACCACAAACATGATAACCTCAACAGACAAGGAAATTGCAAAAAAACTGGAACTCGATGATAGAATTGAAGTATCAGCAAATAGAGATTCATTCATAACACTGAAAGACCATAAACCGGATTTCAACAACAACCCGACATGCAGACTAATTAACCCAAGCAAATCAGAAATTGGCATTATCAGCAAGCATATTTTAGACAAGATAAACATACAGATTATCAAGGCAACCAAAGTGAACCTGTGGAGAAACACAAGCAGCGCCATAGAATGGTTCAAAAATATCCCAGAAAAACATAAACACGCATTTATCACCTTTGATGTGTGTAACTTCTACCCATCGATATCAGAAGATCTCCTAAGGAAAGCACTCGACTATGCATCAACATTCACTAATATTACACAACAGGACCAAGAAATTATTATGCACACAAAAAGATCACTCCTGTACCACACAGACTCACCATGGATAAAGAAAGACACAAACAACATGTTTGATGTGACAATTGGTTTATATGACGGAGCGGAAACCTGTGAGCTAATAGGTACATACATGCTGTCGCTGATTGCATCAAAATTCAAAGATGAAATAGGACTATATCGCGACGACGGTATTGCAGTATGTAAAGCCACCCCAAAAGAAATTGAAAAAACAAAACAAGAAGTCAACAAAGTATTTCAATCAAACGGCCTAAAAATCACAATAGAAGCAAACAAGAAAATCGTAAACTTCTTAGACGTAACCTTCGACCTCACAAATGGGCACCTCAAACCATACATGAAACCCAACAACAAATTATTATACGTCCACCATCAAAGTAACCATCCTCCGACAATACTAAGAAACATCCCAGCAAACATCAACAAGAGATTAACAAGCATCTCATCTAGTGAAGAAATATTTAAGGAAGCCATAGCCCACTACCAAAAAGCAATCACAGAAAGTGGATACGATTACAAACTTACATACAACCCGCAACCAAATCAACCTTCAAGACGAAAGAATCGAAAAAGAAACATCACATGGTACAATCCTCCATGGGACTCTAACGTCAAAAGCAGCATCGGGAAAATGTTTTTAAACACAATCGACAAATGCTTCACCAAGAACCACACTCAAACTTAGCTACTCATGCATGCCAAACATGCCAAAAAAACACACCATCTCATCCCACAACAAGAAAATACTCTCTGATGCAACAACGACGCCAGCACAGCAACCAAAAAAAGAGTGCAACTGTAGAAAGACACCCGAATGCCCACTCGACAAAAAATGCCTCCAATACAACGTGGTGTACCAAGCAACAGTGACAACAAAATCAAACACAGAATCATACGTAGGGCTAGCAACCAATTTCAAAGAACGATACAGAAACCACACGGCATCCTTCCAACATGAAAACAAAAGAAATGAAACAGAGCTGTCAAAACACATATGGAACCTGAAGGACAATAACAAATCCTTCCGCATAAAGTGGAAGGTACTCAAAAAAATGCCAACCCTACAGTAACATAAATAAGAAATGTGACCTATGCCTTTACGAAAAGTTTATCATAATATGTCAGAAACACCTGTGCAGCCTGAACAAACGCAATGAATTAGCAAGTCCATGCCACCACCGAAATAAATTCGTTCTCAAAAACATCAGTAACACCGATGTCACCTAACTGTACCTAGCGCCAGTATAAGACCTGAATTCTCAAAACTTTCTTGGTGACGCGATATAGTTGTCGAGAATTACGTCATACATCAACTAATATTGTGACGTTATCAGTCACAAACGTTTTTAACAGTATTCGTTAATATTGCCTGAAGAGTGTGGTCATTATTTGACCATACGAAACAGAGCTGTAGCAATAAAACGATGAAGAACTACTTAAGTCTGGAATTATTTAATATATATATACATATGTATGCTTGGTGCGCCGTCGGTGACGATGTAACAGGACAACGTATGGATGTACTGTCATGGTCGTACTTTGTGATCACCTACTCTCTTGCGTACAGTTCTTCTACTGATTGGCCTTAACTCAGGGATGTATTGGGATGTTAAACTTGTCATTTCCAAATGATTCCATATGTGTACCCGCTTGATATTGATGATTTGTTAACGTGACGTCACGTGTCGACTCCATAAACATGAAAGATCCGTAGTATCCCTAAACTGCTTAGAACATCTCCGCAGACACTGCATAGTTTTCTGATGAACACCAATGGACACCAAAATGGCTAGCAACAACGTTTGTGCCATTCTAACCTCAATCACACCCATCGTTCGTAGAAGTGAATTTTGTTGGATGCGTGGCATCACACTGTCGACGATTAGATATCAAAATATGACGTCAAACAGGAGCACGTGACCAGGAACGCCAGTAATGCAACTTGTGATCACAAAGTATGAATAGTTCGTGCAATTAACAGGAAACCGCTTGAATATCGAAGGGAGTGGTTACACGTTCATTTACTGAAGTTTTTATGATCAGATTTCAAGTAAATTATATTATATATGCAATTATTAGGTGCACAGGAACTTTTTTCCGCGAGTATATATATATATATATATATATATATATATATATATATATATATATATATATATATATATATATATATATATTGCTATTGGAAGACTGAAGATCAAGAGTGAAGAGAAATTCTTGGAAGTGTACAGTTTGAAATTATTAGAGAGTCTCATTGTGTGTACTTTGTACTTATTTCTCTGTTAACACTGTTTTTATGACTATATTTAAAGTTTTATTTTATTCAAACGTTAAACTCATTTGGTGTTCTTATTTGTTGGTTCCACCCTAAAATGTTATTTCTATCATAACAGTGCAATATACTATTATAGAGGTGTATGTACCTTTAATATACTCTTTAAAAAAAGTTGGGGAACCTGAAATATTAATGTTAATATCAACTATTAGACTGAACGTACGTTTTGACCACAGACATCCTAGTAAAGAACGTTCAGGTCTGTTTATCAACACACCGAAACACATTCCATAGTTTGCACGTGCATCACGCAGTTGCCCCGTACACGTGCGTGGGGTGTCATTCTCGATTTTTACAATTTCCAGGAAGGTCGATTAATCACTGTGGAACATTATTTCTGTCAATTGTTTTCATTCTGTTGATCATACAGTTGTTATTGTTTTGGTTTTAGTCATTTTTAATGTTTGAATTTGCGATTTACTATTAAAAAAACGTCAACTTTCAAATTTCACTTCTGACACCAATCATCCTTCAAGATCTTTGGTGGTCATAAAATCTACTGTAATACCGAACTACTGGTTGTAATGTTTGCCCAATTAATTCACTATTATCATATAACCATTCACCACAGCTAATATACCTTACAATTTTGGCAATTGTAAAATCTTATTAGAGTTCCCCTACCTTTTTTGAAGAGTATATAAAAAAAGAAAGGGTAGTTGCTGAAGACACCTCAGCCTATTTGTAAACTATGGCGATTTAGTTTCAAAAAGTCATTTCTGGTCTCTGGTCAACACGCGCGTCCATTTTAACCTGCGCGCGTCAACATTTTTTTTTTTTTTTTTTTTTTTTTTCCGAAGTATGGTGTCTATTTTTGCCGGGCTGTTCTTGCTATGACGTAAAACTGCATTTGGAGCCAAACTGCCTTCGCGCATGAACTAGGACGTGCTTTCTGATTTCAATTTAAATATACCCCTTATTTCAGTATCAAATATACCCACCTTTTCTCTTCAGACAAAAAAAAAGAAGAAAAAAAAAAAGAAGAAAAGACGCATTCCCGGATCAATTCTAAAACTTTGGTCTGACCAGAGACCGATTTTTTTAATAATTATTATTCTTTATTTATTTATTTATTTATTTATTATTATTATTATTATTATTATTATTATTTTTATTTTTTATTATTATTATTATTATTATTATTATTATTTTATTTTTTTTTTTTTTGAGGGGGGGGGGGGGGGGGGGGGGGCTTATGTCTTGCTTTCTATATATAACCGCTCCATCACATAGGCTACTCCCACCGACTGGCAGTAATATTTTACGTGCACTTTGCCTAGACACAATACCACATGACAGGACATTTGATAAAACCGATGATGACATTGCGGATGATCGCTCCTACCAACCATCGAAACTATGACGAGCCCGTTAAAACTGAACTATATCCCGAATTACAAATATACAAGGAAACTATAGTTTCCACTGGATGTTAACCATAGTTTCCACTAGATGTTAACCACGATTCACACCGGAAAGTTTCGATGGGTTGTGCTGGGTTTCACAATGGATTTTTCCCAATAATACGATCGCCGTTTAGATACCAAGCCCTCATTAGCAGAGGCTACATTATGCACGGACGCCGTATATATAGACAATTCACGGTTAAGACGACGATGGCGGCGGCCATGGTGGTTGTATTTATGGAAGTCATATTTGTATGTAACATTTATTTATTCCCTAGATGTTTAGGGGCGGGACGTGGCCTAGTGATAAAGCGTTCGCTTGATGCGCGGTCGGTCTAGGATCGATCCCCGTCGGTGTAACCATTGGGCTATTTCTCGTTCCAGCCAGTGCTCCACAACTGGTGTAACAAAGGCCGTGGTATGTACTATTCTGTCTGTGGGATGGTGCATATAAAAGATCCCTTGCTGCTAATCGAAAAGAGTAGCCCATGAAGTGGCGACAGCGGGTTTCCTCTCTCAATATATGTATGGTCCTTAACTATATGCCTGACGCCATATAACCGTAAATAAAATGTAATGAGTGCGTCGTTAAATAAAACATTTCCTTCCTTCCTTTCTAATGCCAGTCATCCTCTGCTGAGAATCTTCTAGCCGAATCGTTCAGGTTCCCTAACTGTTTTAGCGGTGACAGCAGTTAACTACGGTTACTTGTGGAGGGCCTCGGTGGCCGAACGGTTACGGTCGCGGTCTGTCAAATGTCATGCGATTCCGTACAGCAGGTTCGAATCCTGCGAACTGACATTTTGTGTTTTTAAATAATAATAGTATACCATGTATAAGCATTACCAAGTTATGCTTGTACCGTCTGTGTTTCTGATTGCATTGGAGAAAGTTATCCATGCCTCTGTCCAATCAAGGAGCGGGATTTAGTTCAGTCGGTTTAGTGCTCGCTTGAGGTGCTTGCGTCGCAGGATCGAACCACCTCGGTGGATCCATTCAGGTGATTGGGTTTTTCTTGTTCCAGCCAGTTCACTACAACTGGACAAAGGCCGTGGTATGTGCTGTCCTATCTGGGAAAGTACATATAAATGATCACTTGCTGCATTAGGAAAAATGTAGCAGGTTTCCTCTTATGACTACAAGTGAGAATTACCAAATGTTTGACATCCAATACCACGATGATTAATTAATCAATGTGCTCCAGTGGTGTCGTTAAACAAATCAAACAAACTGTTCAATCAAGGTTTAGTCAGAATGACCAAATGTTTGACATCCAATACCCGATGATTAATTAATCAATGTGCTCCAGTGGTGTCGTTAAACAAATCAAACAAACTGTTCAATCAAGGTTTAGTCAGAATGACTAAATGTTTGACATCCAATACCCGATGATTAATTAATCAATGTGCTCCAGTGGTGTCGTTAAACAAAACAAACTTCAGATCACTCTTATGATTACGAGTCAGAATGACCAAATGTTTGACATCCAATAGCCAATGATTAATTAATCATTGTGCTCCAGTGGTGTCGTTAAACAAAACAAACTTCAGATCACTCTTATGATTACGAGTCAGAATTACCAAATGTTAGACATCCAATACCCGATGATTAATTAATCAATGTGCTCCAGTGGTGTCGTTAAACAAAACAAACTTCAGATCACTCTTATGATTACGAGTCAGAATTACCAAATGTTAGACATCCAATACCACGATGATTAATTAATCAATGTGCTCCAGTGGTGTCGTTAAACAAAACAAACAAACTGTTCAATCAAGGTTTAGGTACGTCCAATCCAGGCACGACCTCTGACATTGCCATTGACTACATCTGGGGCGGAATAGGGGTGAGGTGGGGGATAAATCTGAATTGGGCAGAATTTGCAATAATATTTAGTAAGAGTCCGCTTTGGTTTGTGGATACACCTCTTATATTGATTTTATTTGAAAATGTTAACATTATCACCACTGGGAGCTGATTCGATGTAAGCGACCTTCGTCAAATGGTATGTATTATTCGGGCAGACAGATAAGACACAACAAGAGCTGCAATAATATGTGTATAAAACCAGTATGCTGGTGTGTTTATGGCACAGTTTAATCATAACACTGGTATTAACTCTAAGACGGCGCTTTATGACTTGTATATGGGTCACTGAACGATTAGCCGCCAACCGATTTCCAACAACTAGCTCACAATCTTAAGTGAATTCCGTAAATGTTAAAAGGACAGACCCTAGTTTTTAAACACTACAGCATATTTTTCACTATTAGAGCCGTTTTTTTATAACTGAAAGAAAGAAATGTTTTATTTAACGACGCACTCAACACATTTTATTTACGATTATATGGCGTCAGACATATGGTTAAGGACCACACAGATTCTAAGAGGAAACCCGCTGTCGCCACTTCATGGGCTACTCTTCCGATTAGCAGCAAGGGATCTTTTATTTGCGCTTCCGACAGGCAGGATAGCACAAACCATGGCCTTTGTTGAACCAGTTATGGATCACTGGTCGGTGCAAGTGGTTTACACCTACCCATTGAGCCTTGCGGAGCACTCACTCAGGGTTTGGAGTCGGTATCTGGATTAAAAATCCCATGCCTCGACTGGGATCCGAACCCAGTACCTACCAGCCTGTAGACCGATGGCCTGCCACGACGCCACCGAGGCCGGTTTTTATAACTGAAATCAAACACTACTTATATTGTATCGCTTATATTATCCATTTGACGTATAACCGAAGTGTTTCTGGTCATCCTGGTGTTTGTAACACCACAAAATGCATTTTTCTTATTTTCGAAAACGAACGTGCGTCTGAGAAGTAACGGTTACGGAGTCGGGTTTTAGTCTATTTTTAAGGGTATTTAAACGTCATAGACTCTGTTGAATCCAAATTTGTTACAGGTTTGTAAATTAACCAAACCTCGTGTCCATTTTTTACGGGTTGAAACTAGGGTCTAGGTGAAAAATATACCTTAGTGATTAAACACTAGGATCTAGGTGAAAAATATGCCTTAGTGATTAAAAACTAGGGTCTAGGTGAAAAATATGCCTTAGTGATTAAACACTAGGATCTAGGTGAAAAATATGCCTTAGTGATTAAACACTAGGATCTAGGTGAAAGATATCTAGGTGATCTAGGTGAAAATATGCCTTAGTGATTAAACACTAGGATCTAGATTAAACACTAGGGTCTAGGTGTGCCTTAGTGATTAAACAAAATATGCCTTAGTGATTAAACACTAGGATCTAGGTGAAAAATATGCCTTAGTGATTAAACACTAGGATCTAGGTGAAAAATATGCCTTAGTGATTAAACACTAGGATCTAGGTGAAAAATATGCCTTAGTGATTAAACACTAAGGTCTAGGTGAAAAATATGCCTTAGTGATTAAACACTAGGATCTAGGTGAAAAATATGCCTTAGTGATTAAACACTAGGATCTAGGTGAAAAATATACCTTAGTGATTAAACACTAGGGTCTAGGTGAAAAATATACCTTAGTGATTAAACACTAAGGTCTAGGTGAAAAATATGCCTTAGTGATTAAACACTAGGATCTAGGTGAAAAATATAGTGATTAAACACTCTAGCCTTAGTGATTAAACACTAGGATCTAGGTGAAAAATATGCCTTAGTGATTAAACACTAGGGTCTAGGTGAAAAATATACCTTAGTGATTAAACACTAGGGTCTAGGTGAAAAATATACCTTAGTGATTAAACACTAGGGTCTAGGTGAAAAATATGCCTTAGTGATTAAACACTAGGGTCTAGGTGAAAAATATACCTTAGTGATTAAACACTAGGGTCTAGGTGAAAAATATACCTTAGTGATTAAACACTAGGATCTAGGTGAAAAATATGCCTTAGTGATTAAACACTAGGGTCTAGGTGAAAAATATACCTTAGTGATTAAACACTAGGATCTAGGTGAAAAATATACCTTAGTGATTAAACACTAGGGTCTAGGTGAAAAATATACCTTAGTGATTAAACACTAGGATCTAGGTGAAAAATATGCCTTAGTGATTAAACACTAGGATCTAGGTGAAACATATACCTTAGTGATTAAACACTAGGGTCTAGGTGAAAAATATACCTTAGTGATTAAACACTAAGGTCTAGGTGAAAAATATACCTTAGTGATTAAACACTAGGATCTAGGTGAAAAATATGCCTTAGTGATTAAACACTAGGGTCTAGGTGAAAAATATACCTTAGTGATTAAACACTAGGATCTAGGTGAAAAATATACCTTAGTGATTAAACACTAGGATCTAGGTGAAAAATATACCTTAGTGATTAAACACTAGGATCTAGGTGAAAAATATGCCTTAGTGATTAAACACTAGGGTCTAGGTGAAAAATATACCTTAGTGATTAAACACTAGGATCTAGGTGAAAAATATACCTTAGTGATTAAACACTAGGGTCTAGGTGAAAAATATACCTTAGTGATTAAACACTAGGATCTAGGTGAAAAATATGCCTTAGTGATTAAACACTAGGGTCTAGGTGAAAAATATGCCTTAGTGATTAAACACTAGGATCTAGGTGAAAAATATGCCTTAGTGATTAAACACTAGGGTCTAGGTGAAAAATATACCTTAGTGATTAAACACTAGGATCTAGGTGAAAAATATACCTTAGTGATTAAACACTAGGGTCTAGGTGAAAAATATACCTTAGTGATTAAACACTAGGATCTAGGTGAAAAATATACCTTAGTGATTAAACACTAGGGTCTGTCGCTTTAAAGGTTCAATGCCAAATGTGCAGTTTTCATATTTTGATTTCTGGTGGTCGAATTTATGATCAATAACAACAAATTAATCGATCAGATATGGTTTGCATAATGAAGAAGTTTTTTTTGTGTAACGACACCACTAGAGAACATTGATTATCAATCATCGGCTACTGGATGCCAACATTTTTTACTTTTATTTTGACATAGTCACAGAGGAAACCTGCTACATTTTTCCATTAGCAGCAAGGGATATTCTATATGCACTTTCAAACAGACAGGACAGCACATACCACGACCTTTGACCACTTGTGTTGCACAGGTTGAAACGAAAAAACCCAAACACAATCAGTGGTTCGATCCTGCGACGCAAGCACCTGAGATGTTGTCGATAGATTAAGATGAAAGGAAGGAAATGTTTTATTTAACGAAGCACTCAACACATTTTATTTACGGTTATATGGCGTCGGACATATGGTCAAGGACCACACAGATATTGAGAGAGGAATGCGCTGTCGCCACTTCATGGGCTACTCTTTTCGAGTAGCAGCAAGGGATCTTTTATATGCACCACCCCACAGACAGGATAGCACATACCACAGCCGTTGATATACCAGTCGTGGTGCACTGGCTGTTAGCCAGTAGCTGGAGCGAGAAATAGCCCAATGGGCCCACCGACGTGGATCGATCCCAGGCCGATCGCGCATCAAGCGAACCCTTTACCACTGGGCTACGTCTCGCCTTGGTTAAAGTTACATTCTCTGGTTACCATATTATAACATCATGTACAAATGTCAAATACAAGCTCAAATGCACTTTTAAAAAAGTCGTGTGTGTTCGCTACGAACGGATATCGTCAAACGTATACGCTTGATTCGTCGCCTGTGCCGCCATAGCTCGGCAAAGCACAAACGACAGCCTGTTGTCAGTTTCAGTTAACACGTGCGTTTGCCGATTTCAAATTGTAGGGTTCGTCTCAAAAAATTAAAAGAGAAATCTTGCGCTGTACGAAGAACGTTCGGTTGAGGATACGGTACTAGAGTCTTTAGTTAAAACCGGTTTGATCTTGACAACGTATTATCGACAGTCGTACCTTCCTATTTCAAAATTGATATTTTATAAAGTGTTAGTAGAACTTTCAAAGTTTAGTTTGTATACTAGTAACACATTAATCATGTATAAATTTTAAAAATAAAATCTACTAAAGTAGAACGTTTTCACTTCTTAATTTTACGTGTTAAAATCGACAAATTCAAATAAATATTATTTCGTTTGGAAAGGGTAAAGTTGGGGGGGGGGGGTGTTTAAGGACATCAAAGATAAAGCATATTGATTTAATAATCATCCGACCCCATACAACCGTAAATAAAATGTGTTGAGTGCGTCGTTAAATAAAACATATCCTATCCTTCCTTCCATCTGCTGTTGGATGTCTAACATTTGGTGATTTTGACATATAATCTTAGACTCTTAGAGGGAGGGTATTTGGAGGTCGAAACCCTTACTTGTCCAAGCTTAAAAAAATTTGAAATGTAATTTTTGGGGGAGCATGGCCCCATATAAACTTCGCTCAACACAGTCTATAACCCCAACCCCGCTGAAATACCTGCACACGCGCCTTAGAAAACCGCTACATTTTTTTTAGCAAGGGATCGTTTATATGTACCATCCCACAGACAGGATATCACATACCATGGTCTTTTATATACCCGCCGATGGGGATCGATGCTAGACTGACCGCGCATTTCCATAAAACACCTTTTTAGGTCTAAGTAATGAATAAAAATAACATATAGCTGGCCACTGTCAAAATTTCAAGGCAAATCCCCCTCCACCGACCCCTGGAAAGGCGTTGTACCATACCTCTATGGATATAAATATGTTTTGGAGATATGAGACGACCCCTCAATCAAGACAGTTAAATTTGTTCAAAAATTGCGCGAAGTCTCACGTGATCTCTTGTTGGGGAATTCTATACTTGTGATAAGCCAATGAAAACCGAGATCGGTACGAGCCCGTCAAAAGTGTCCCACTTTCAAAATACTGGCTTTGTTTTTGACCTGGATAAGCCAGCGTAATGAAACCAATGCGGAGTGCGGCGTCATATATGCACCAAACGTAATTGGATTTTCTGTTCTATATGCTTAAATAATAAAAATATTCCGGATATAGCCGCTTTAAGATGGTGATAAAATCTCAATTTCACAAAAAAATGACGTATATCGTTTTTTTCCCCGTGGACGTATATATTATCAAACGTATATATTATTGTAAAAACCCACACTGGTGACTGACTGGATCACACACTACCTCACAGTTTGAATGTGATCTGCGTTTTCATATTGACTAAAAATTGGCTGATAGTGTAACGGTAAAGTGAGGCATATTCTTGAAGAACGCAACCCGTTCTTTGCAATTTTAATATTCTTGAGATAATTATGCACATATTATACGTCGCGAATGCCGTCGTTCGGCCCACTGGGCTATTTCTCGTTGACAGGAAATCATCTTGACAGAATGATAAAAATATATGGTAAAAGAGTTAAGGACAGCTCATATTGCCGGAATGAGTAGACTTGCTCCAGCAATAGAGAGACAATTGCCTCATTCACTTGCCTCCGTCAGTGGCCCCACTGAGCTATTACTCGTACCAGTCAGTGCACCACAACTGGTGTATCAAAGACCGTGATGTGTGCTATCCTCTCTATGGGATGTTGCATATAAAAAATAAAAAAACCTTGCCACTATTGTAAACATGTAAGTTTATACGTCAAAGTTACCAAATGTTTGACATCCACTAACAGGTGAATAAATAGAGATTATTATACGAGCTTGTGTGTCGTACTGATTTTACGAAACGAGTGTCAGGATCATTGTATTACCCGGGCGAGAGTGAGGGTAATACATGTATTCTGACACGAGTTTCGTAAAATCAGTACGACTCACACGCGAGTGTAATAATAATTATTATTGTTGTTTTCTTTATGAATAACAAGACCCAAATCAAAACATTTTAGCCACAACTTAAAGGAGACGACGAAATTACGTCATATTTCAAGTGCACAGTCTTAGCTAGGACTGGAGAAGCAACGTCATGTTATGACGTCGCTTTCTAAAATTACGTCATTACACCTGTTATTACACGTGTGCTTGGTATGATTATTATTAACTTGGTTATGTTGGACCATATGGATAATAATAAACCAATGTCGTTAAAAAAAACCCACTTTAACTTAAACTTTAGCTTACACGTGGCATTGATAATTTGTAATTATGTATTACAAATGCATTTAAAATAACGAAATATTTTTTTGAGTTATTTGTCATTATAAAAAAAGCCAATGCACCACGACTGGTATATCAAAGGCTGTGGTATGTGCTATCATGTCTATGGGATGGTCAATATAAAAAATCCCTGGCTACTAATAGAAAAATGTAGTGGGCTTCCTCTATGACTATGTCAAAATTACAAAATGTATTAGTAAAATAATTCATTCTGCTAGCCCTCATTGTTCAAAAGCATATTCACTTTAATGAAATAGTGATGAATGTCTGCAAGACCAAATGTTAAAAAACCCACCCAAATCATACTACATTAAATATATATATCAACAAAAACATTATATAACATGGCTAGAACTAACAACATCCTACACTAGTACATGTGTATGCAGTGTTGTTTACGTGCAGTGAATGTGAAGATATTCGGACAGCATAATTCATTGAAATTAATATTTCTCTAAAACTAAAAAATGTTACTCAGATCGTTTTTACCGTGGACTTTTCTTTTACAAAAGAGTACTAAATGAAATTATTTGGACGTACCATCTTGCAAGTCAAGGCATTTTTGTTTTCATTACAATATGAAAAATGAATATAATATTTTTTTCATTACTTTCAGATTGCTCCTGTACTGTTTGTTTTGTATCAACGACACTAATAAAGCACATTTATTAATGAACCATCAACATACTATGACAATTATGACACATTCAGTTTACGATTGCTTTATTCAACTACACTGTTGCTTAATTAATTATCGATTATTGGATAGAAATATTTTAAAGAACAGTCTTTTCATTAATTTTGCGTAAACACACCACTGCTACGTGTCAGATTTACCAAATGTTTGACATCCAATAGCGATGAATAAGAAATCAATGTGCTGTAGTGGTGTCGTTAAACAAAACAAAGCGAACTTTAACGACAACACTAAACACTTTGAGTAAATAGTCATCGGCCATTGAATGTCAAACATTTTCTCAAATGTGACCTAGTGATCATTGGGCTGATGATAGTCTTTCATATGGCTCTCAATTAGGGGTAACTACTGCGGCCAGTTTTACTATTGCAATAGTACTGCGATAGTTAAAATACTATTATGATAGTATTGCAATAGTATTGTGAATAATTCAATCGCTTGTTAACAGTAATATGAATTGATATTTCTCAAAACTATTTACCTCAGTCTTCCAATATGTATCTATGTATGTATGTATGTATATATATATATATATATATATATATATATATATATATATATATATATGCAATGTGTATATATATATATATATATATATATATGTGTGTGTGTGTGTGTGTGTGTGTGTGTGTGTGTTTATGTGTGTGCGTGCCTATGTTTGTGTTCGTTAGTATGTATGTCTGTGTTTTAGTTATTTGTAATAATGTCACTAGGTGGTGAAATCATGCGTTGGTCGTAGACCATATTTCATGCATAGTATCAAACCTATCGATAGCTGAGTAAACAATTGCGATAGTTATCGATAGTTGAATTAACTATCGATGCATTGATA
The DNA here is from genome assembly GCF_016097555.1 of Gigantopelta aegis. Taxonomy (NCBI): domain Eukaryota; kingdom Metazoa; phylum Mollusca; class Gastropoda; order Neomphalida; family Peltospiridae; genus Gigantopelta; species Gigantopelta aegis. The sequence goes on along the minus strand of NC_054703.1, from coordinate 21,682,773 downwards.
TCGAGGCACTGACAATCGCAACATATCGATAGTTCGATGTATTGTTACCACTATCCTGAATCCTACGTTCCAGTCGTTAGGTTGTGTCGATCTCTGTTGTAGAGACGATTTACTTGGGTCAATAGATTGAAGAAAAACAACCATAGGCGCATGGGCTCCCATTTTTGTAGGGGGCAGGCTGACGTTTGCCTGAATAAAACGAAAATGCCCGAATCTGCATAACAACATTTACTCATATTAATATTACTACCAAACAGCTATATAGGGTTGCAAACGAATCACTACACATTTGTACATGGATTACAAGCAATTTTGAGGGTAGAATGATGGAAATACATGGTAAAACAGGTCTTACGTTAGCACATTTTGCTCGAAAAACTGTATGAGTTTTGCTCGAATTTGAGGTTTTGCTCCAGCACTAAGGGCCATTTGTGCCCCTCCTCCCTTGACCTCTGTGGCATACGCTTATAAAAACAACAGTCATTGATATGGTTCTGGATGCTAAGTTTCAATCGTTGGCGTATGCAGATCTCTGTTGTAGAGATATTTGTTTACAAGATTATATTTGTACATTACAAGAAGCCCCGTTAGCTTCTGTCAACATACATATATTTCAAATGCTAAACATTATCTCAAAAGGCACGGCCATCCGCCTCTGGCTGAGTCAGGGACTTCGCCGCATGGAGTCTCGCTGTCAGCAAGATGAAAAGCCAGTACTCTAAGTACTTGGTTGGTGATACACCACACGTGGGCTCACTGCCGGGAGGTATCCAAGAGGGAAGTTTCAAATGCTTCCCCGACGGCAGTGAGTTGGACATCCACGATGCGGACTTACGAGATGGAAAGATCTGCCTAGTGGTGATGACGCGACGGGAGGGTCTGTACAGACAAGGAATCCTTTTCAGGGATATGGACAACAACACCGTCCACAGAGTACTCATCGCCGGCGTCCATTACGTCGAGCTAGCAAAAACCCTGCTAGGTCACAGGTGGAGGAAACTTGTGCCACACTTCATCGGCAAGCAGTTCATCTCGTCTCCGTAGGCGCCAACCTCCTCAAGAACCACGACTGGTATATCAAAGGCTGTGACATATGCTATCCTGTCTGTGACATGGTGCATATAAAACATCCCTTGCTACTAATGGAAAAATGTAGCGGGTTCCCCTTCTAAGACTATATATCAAAATTACCAAATGTTTGATATCCAGTAGCCTAAGATTAATAAATCAATTGCTCTAGAGGTGTCGTTAAACAAAACAAACATAAAATAGCACTGAGCCACTCCATATGGAGTTACGAGAGACTATAAAGAATCGACATATAAAATATACAAAGCAAGACAAGTGAACTTTAAACTACGGTAGGTGAACCTCTTTATTTAAATGGACACAGGACCATTACAACGAACAACTAATCCATATAGCTAATCACAATACTTTGTATGTTGTGTCTAATTGTTTATGGTGTCTTCGTTAAAGGCTGTGTGGATTTAATCAGTAATTCCACCTGGAGTGTTCCCATCATTCTCGTATATCTACTGTACCTAAATAAATGGCTGAGTTGAGACAGAGATACTATTGCTAGTTCATCGACAGTGACTGATGTCAAGTCGTGTGTACTTTAAACTAATCGGTGTCCCTTTTTATATACAATAAGACTTAACGAACTGTAAAATATTGTAGGCGTCCCTTTTAAATCCAATTCATATCGGTGTACTACAGGTGCTGTTATCTCAGTTGCACCCCAGTCTGTAAAACAAATGTAGTCGCTACTAAATACCCCTTATATTCAAATTAACACATGTCCGATATAATGAAAAATCAATCTATAGCTAATGCAAAATGCTGTGTATGATGTGTTGAATTGCTTACGGTGTAATCGTGTATCGCTTTGTGCGTTTAATCAGTGTTCATTTTTTTTTCTTTTTTTTTTCCATTTTTTATTCAATGTTCATTTTGATATGTTAGTATAGTTCCACCTAAAGTGGTCCTGTAATTCTCGAATGTTTTATTGTTTAACGGCACCACTAGAGCACATTGATTAATTGATCATCGGCTATTGGATGTCACACATTTTGGTAATTCTAAGATGTAGTCATGAGAGGAAACCCGCTACATTTTTCCTAACCAGGTCATGTCAGGTCAGAGGGTTTTACGTGCACATTCAGAGCAAGCTGTTGTAGCGCACGCCTGCCATGGGCACAGGTGCCGTTCTTGAGCTATACCCCACCCCCGTATATTTATTGTATGCAGTTGAATAAAATGGTGGGGTTTAGCCAGAGAGAATGTTTCACCATTCACAACAGTGACTGGCGACAAGTATTTTATACTTTAAAACAGCGAAGGTGTCCATTATTATATACAGTAAGTTTTAGTGTACTTTAAAATAGTTTAGGTCTCCCTTTTTATATACAATACGTCTTAGTGTACTTTGAAATAATATAGGTGCCACCTTTTATATACAATACATCTTAGTGTACTTTACAATAATGTAGGTGCCACTTTATAAATACTTTAAAATACTGTAGGTGCCACGTTTTAAATACAATACGTCTTAGTGTACTTTGAAATACTGTAGGTTCCATTTTATAAATCCAATACGTCATAATGTACTTTAAAATAGTGCATGTGCCACTTTTTAAATACAGTCTTAGTGTACTTTAAAATACTATAGGTGCCACTTTTTATAAATACAATACGTCTTAGTGTACTTTAACATATTATAGGTGTCTCTTTTTAAAAACACAATACATATTAGTACGTTAACATATTGTAGGTGCCACGTTTTAAATACAATACGTTCATCTGATTTGCTTGAGTCGTAGCATTGAACCCCCTTGGGTGATGCTATTGTTCCCCTACACGCGTACCAAACTGGGGCGAAGGCACTTACATCGACTTGTGGGGCTACGCATTATATTTTGATTTGATGCCCCCTGACACACACCCTACCCCCGCCACTGCCCCGCCCTACCTGTGGAGCACGTGTAATGCCTAGTTTAAATTACTTAATTTAGATTGCCCATAAACATTTGTGCGTCAAACAATTTTATTAAAATTAGGCTTATACTAGTCTGCAGTTTTGGTCGACGCCCACCTACCCTCATTATAAATAATAATTGACTTTATAAGTAATTTTATTAAAATTAGCCTTATACTAGTCTGCAGTTTTGGTCGACGCCCACCTACCCTCATTAATAATAATTGACTTTATAAATAATTTTATTAAAATTAGCCTTATACTAGTCTGCAGTTTTGGTCGACGCCCACCTACCCTCATTATAAATAATAATTGACTTTATAAATAATTTTATTAAAATTAGGCTTATACTAGTCTGCAGTTTTGGTCGACGCCCACCTACCCTCATTATAAATAATAATTGACTTTATAAATAATTTTATTAAAATTAGGCTTATACTAGTCTGCAATTTTGGTCGACGCCCACCTACCCTCATTATAAATAATAATTGACTTTATAAATAATTTTATTAAAATTAGCCTTATACTAGTCTGCAGTTTTGGTCGACGCCCACCTACCCTCATTATAAATAATAATTGACTTTATAAATAATTTCCCTTCTGTCCAGTGTTTAACGACACCACACTGATTGTCGGCTATTGGATGTCAAACATTTTGTAATTCCGAGAGGTAACCATCAGAGGAAACCAGGTACATTTTTATATGCACTTTCCCACATACAGTGAAGCATATACCAAAGCCTTTTAACCAGATGCGGTGCACTGGTTGGAACGAGAACAAAACCCGCTACATTTTTATATGCACTTTCCCACATACAGTGAAGCATATGCCAAAGCCTTTTAACCAGTTGCGGTGCACTGGTTGGAACGAGAACAAAACCCGCTACATTTTTATATGCACTTTCCACATACAGTGAAGCATATACCAAAGCCTTTTAACCAGTTGCGGTGCACTGGTTGGAACGAGAACAAAACCCGCTACATTTTTATATGCACTTTCCCACATACAGTGAAGCATATGCCAAAGCCTATTAACCAGATGCGGTGCACTGGTTGGAACGAGAACAAAACCCGCTACATTTTTATATGCACTTTCCCACATACAGTGAAGCATATACCAAAGCCTTTTAACCAGATGCGGTGCACTGGTTGGAACGAGAACAAAACCCGCTACATTTTTATATACACTTTCCCACATACAGTGAAGCATATACCAAAGCCTTTTAACCAGATGCGGTGCACTGGTTGGAACGAGAACAAAACCCGCTACATTTTTATATGCACTTTCCCACATACAGTGAAGCATATACCAAAGCCTTTTAACCAGTTGCGGTGCACTGGTTGGAACGAGAACAAAACCCGCTACATTTTTATATGCACTTTCCCACATACAGTGAAGCATATACCAAAGCCTTTTAACCAGTTGCGGTGCACTGGCTGGAACGAGAACAAAACCCGCTACATTTTTATATGCACTTTCCCACATACAGTGAAGCATATGCCAAAGCCTTTTAACCAGATGCGGTGCACTGGTTGGAACGAGAACAAAACCCGCTACATTTTTATATGCACTTTCCCACATACAGTGAAGCATATACCAAAGCCTTTTAACCAGATGCGGTGCACTGGTTGGAACGAGAACAAAACCCGCTACATTTTTATATGCACTTTCCCACATACAGTGAAGCATATACCAAAGCCTTTTAACCAGATGCGGTGCACTGGTTGGAACGAGAACAAAACCCGCTACATTTGTATATTCACTTTCCCACATACAGTGAAGCATATACTAAAGCCTTTTAACCAGATGCGGTGCACTGGTTGGAACGAGAACAAAACCCGCTACATTTTTATATACACTTTCCCACATACAGTGAAGCATATACCAAAGCCTTTTAACCAGATACGGTGCACTGGTTGGAACGAGAACAAAACCCGCTACATTTTTATATGCACTTTCCCACATACAGTGAAGCATATACTAAAGCCTTTTAACCAGTTGCGGTGCACTGGTTGGAACGAGAACAAAACCCGCTACATTTTTATATGCACTTTCCCACATACAGTGAAGCATATGCCAAAGCCTTTTAACCAGTTGCGGTGCACTGGTTGGAACGAGAACAAAACCCGCTACATTTTTATATGCACTTTCCCACATACAGTGAAGCATATGCCAAAGCCTTTTAACCAGATGCGGTGCACTGGTTGGAACGAGAACAAAACCCGCTACATTTTTATATGCACTTTCCCACATACAGTGAAGCATATACCAAAGCCTTTTAACCAGATGCGGTGCACTGGTTGGAACGAGAACAAAACCCGCTACATTTTTATATGCACTTTCCCACATACAGTGAAGCATATACCAAAGCCTTTTAACCAGTTGCGGTGCACTGGTTGGAAAGAGAACAAAACCCGCTATATTTTTATATGCACTTTCCCACATACAGTGAAGCATATGCCAAAGCCTTTTAACCAGATGCGGTACAGTGGTTGGAACGAGAACAAAACCCGCTACATTTTGCCATTAGTAGCAAGGGATCTGTTATATGAACCATCCCACAGACAGGATTGCACATACCACAGCCTTTGATATACCAGTCGTGGTGCACTGGCTGGAACGAGACATAATTTAATGTGCCCACCGTCGGGGATCGAACCCAAACTGACCACGGCATGTTTCGACACAGGCACGTTAATAAAATTACTCAACTCAACTCGCGTAATGCTACTACCTTTTATCACATTCGCAAGTGGCAGTGCATTTAAACTCAGTTACTACGTCAGAATAGGTTGTCTAACAAGTGTAATATATCACCGCCATGTATTCAAATAGAGTTACTTGTAAATGGAATTTCAGAAGAAAAAGTCAATTTAGGTAAACAAAAAAAAGAGAGAGAGAAGTTTTGTTTCCCGCATCGAACAGCTGAGTACCGTCTCATTGTATTGTCACTTCCTATTCGAGAAGGACGGCATGCACATTTCTATCACCTGCATGTACATTTGTTATTTAACAATATTGTTAACAAACAGCTGTCCAAAAGGTTATTTCAGCATTGAAACGGTAAATCTACTTGCAAAGATCGATAGCTAATTTGGAAAGGTCTTTTTTCACTTAACACTCGTACGTTTACCTCCCCCCCAAAAAAAAACCCCACAAAAAAACAAAACAAAAAAACAACAACAAAAAACAAAAACAAAACAACAATAAAAACACACACACATACACAAAACACACACAAAACAAAACAAAAACCCCACAAAAAAACAAAAACACTAGCCACCCTCATGCACTTGTTAGATGTATTCACTGGAGTAGGCCGGATTTTATCTTGGGGTGGGGGTGGGATAGGGTGGGTGGAGGCAACCCATTTATTTGGGGAGCAACCCACACTATGTGTGTATGTATGTTTAATTTTATACAATTTAATAGAGTAAAAAAGATGCGATTGTGTGTGGGGGTGGGAGAATAGCTCCCGTACACCCACCCCACGACTCTACGCCACTGGATGAATTTCAAAATACAAGTCCTGTCAGGTTGTTTGTTTGTTTGTGTGTTGTTGGGTTTTTTTTTTTTTAACAACACCACTAGAGCACATTTATTAATCATCGGGTATTGGGATGTCAAACAAATGGCATATTCCTATCGGAAGTTGCCGTATTTTAGATGAGGGGAAAGACATATTGAAATGCAGATTACTATATTAACTAAACATGTTGAGAAATGTACATATGGTATTATTGTTTCGTGTTTCCGCCATCTTGAATTAGGAACACACGTTTTATCTGTCCATTATCTGTGCCGTTATTTCTCGGATGCTGAGTTAACAACATACTCCACTATCAGAAAATCAATAGAGTGTCGGGTGGTGGTGTTTATCACACACTCAGTGACACTGTGTTTGACAGTCGTATGATGGTCAACATTATAATGCATGTTCGTTTCGTTTACACATGGCTCCCGCTTTTCCATTTGTTGGACCAATCAAAAATGTACCAAATTTCCTTCATTCAAACTGCGCACATTTTCTCCTTTGGCATTAATCCTACGGGACATTCCAAATTCCATAACACCAAAACCAAACCCCTGCCTGTTACCGATTCCGGTCGGGATGCTGGTGCTCTCTTGCACCTGCCAGTGCAGGCGGTCCCTTCTCCAACCCACCCCAAACCTTTCCTGTCTTGGGCGGAGGAGCCGGCTAAAGTCTGGCACCTGTGCACATGACAGGCGTGCGCTAAAACAGCTTGCTCTGAATGTACACGTTAATCCATATAACATAAAATAACATAACATTACACGTGGGTGATTGGAAAACCTTTTATCGTTATAGCTAAAATATTATCAACTACTCTGGTTCATCCACACAGTCATACGTACTTGATCCATTAATTTATTTTGAAGACGGATCCTCCACCTCAGTGTGAGCATTGTCAGTGAAAAACATCACATACTTTGATTACACTGGATATGCTAGCTATTATATGATAAATAAATAAATAAATAAATAAATAAATCAATAGAAGTAGAATCTCATGGGATCGAACTCGGAAGGGTCGATACACCGCATCGCTCGAACCAAGAATGAAGTCCCCTGTTACGCTTACACTTTGTTGACCGAATGGTTAAGTCGAACTACCCGATGGGTCGAATATGTTTTCGCGCACCGACGAGGTTGGACGAGGTTGGAGCCAACGGGATTTAACTGTGTGTGTGCGCGCGCGCGCGTGCGTGTGCGTGTGCGTGTGTGTGTATATATACATATAAGCATACCTAGACCAAATTCCTTTGAACTCTTAACATTTGAATTGCAGTCTACTTGGTGAAACCACCAAACAACTGCGATGGGTGGATAATCAAACATATCCTTGTGTGTGGTTCAAGTGAAAAGAGAAATTAATTCGGACCAGTGAACTGTGATAGTGTTATCCACCATACATGGATCAGCTGATAACAGGATGTTTTAGAAGTACCAGATGGTTCAGACTTAATAGATAAATCAATACTGATAGACATTGCACTTTTTGTTCAGGAACACTTTGGAGTCCTAATTACTATGTGCTATGCTCTCTATGAAAAAGTGCATATAGAAGCTTGACTACAATAACAGACACAAACATGAGCCATGCAAAAAAAAATAAAAAAAATGAACTTTTGTTTAACAACATGACTACAACACATTTATTGCTGCAATTTTAAAGATGTTATCGAGTAAAAGAGACTTTTTAACGATTGTAATTACATATCAAATATATTTTTTTGAATAAAATATTAGTGGCTGTATAGTAAACGTGTTTCTGATTGTTATAATATTTGTACGAGGTTAAATTTCATTTTATTTCCTAAAATATATTTTTTCATACGTACGAAATTATTTGGAGTCAAAATCCAATTTGAGCTTTTTACAAATATTATGATGAACAGAAACACATTGAATATACAAACACTGATATTCTAAACAAGAAAATATATTTAATATGTAAGTTTAATCGTAGAAATATTTTATTTTTCAGAAACATCTTACAATGCAACGAAGTCAGGAATGTCCCTTTAAGTCTTAGAAAGAAAACCCGCTGTATATTATCATTAGTAGCAGGGTATCTTTTATATGCACCATCACGCAGACAGGATAACACATACCACGACATTTGATAAACCAGTCGTGATGCACTGGCTGGAACGAGAAATAGCCCATGGGCCCATCGACGGTAATAATCTCTTAATCATATAATCTCAAGTTTAATACAACGTGTTTTTGTAAGCTGAATACGCAACTTTAATTCCATCAAGCGAGCGCTTCACCCCCGGACTACGTCCCGCCAGTACAGGTAATGACCGTGATAAACAAAATCTCAAATATTAAAGTTAAAGTTTATTTTGTTTAACGACATCACTAGAGCACATTGATTAATTAATCATTGGCTATTGGATGCCAAACATTTGGTAATTCTGACACGTAGTCATCAGAAGAAACCAGCTACATTTTTCCTAATGCAGCAAGGAATCTTTTTTATTTCCCACAGACAGGAAAGCACACGCCACGGTCTTTTGACCAGTTGTGATGCACTGGTTGGAACGAGAAACAACCAAATCAGTTAACATTATGGTAATTTTGACACGTATTCATCAGACGAAACCCGCTACATTTTTCTTAATGCAGCAAGGAATCTGTTTTATTTCCCACAGACAGCAAAGCACATGCCACGATCTTTTGACCAGTTGTGATGCACTGTAGTCCAGGAGCATTAGGTCTAATTTTGACCAAACCCGGAAATAAATAGTACTAAGCTGATTTTTTCAGAATAGTTCCCTGATATGGTTAGGAACAACATATTAAAAGTCCCCAAGTTTCCTGTGTGTGCTTTTTTTTTAATGGCCGATATTCAAAATGGCCACTATTTTGGCCCAAAATATGAAGCATTAGGTTTAACATGGACCTAACCTGGAAATAAATGGTACCAAACTATTTTTTCGAAATAATTTCCTAATATAGTTAGAAGCAATATATTAAGAGTCTCCAAATTTCCTGTGAGTGACTTTTTTATGACCCATATTCAAAATGGCCGCCATTTTGACCCAAAATATATAACTCACTTCATAAGGTAGCATAACACGGCTTGTTCGCACCAAAAACATACCCCAAACATACATAATATATACTCTTCAAAAAAAGAAACGCAAAAGGGTACAAATGGGTTATAACTCCGATTTTATGTTTCCTACCGGTTCATGCTTTGTGAATATAAGGCCATTGCATGTCCCAAACACATTCCCACGGTTACATTCGATAAAATGTGAATATTCGCAAAAACGCAGCCACGTGCAAACCATGTCACCACTGCACGTGCGTTGTCTGCACGTGCAACATGAACACCGACAGTATAAAAGTGCAGGGTGTTCGCTTGCCTGGCCTCTGTATCTGGCCGACAGTTGACAATCCAGGACATGCCACGTCTCAGTGAACCGCAGAGAAACAATGCCATCGGCCGACTAGACGCAGGCGAATCCAGAACGGCCGTTGCCAGGGCATTCCATGTGTCCCCAAGCACCATCTCCAGACTGTGGGACCGTTACCAGCAACATGGATCAACACGTGACCTCCCTAGATCCGGTCGACCACGGGTCACTACCCCCGGGCAGGACCGCGACATCCGGGTACGCCATCTTCGGGAACGATTGACTACTGCCACCTCCACAGCCGCAGCAATACCAGGTTTGCGCAGGATATCCGACCAGACCGTACGGAACCGCCTACGTGAGGTAGGAATTCGTGCCAGACGTCCAGTTCGAGGTGTCATCTTAACACCACAACACCGTCGACTTCGACTGCAGTGGTGCCAGATTCATCGACAATGGCCTCAACTGCGATGGAGACAGGTGTGGTTCAGTGACGAGTCCCGATTTCTGCTCCGACGTCATGATGGAAGATGTCGCGTGTATAGGCGTCGTGGTGAACGTTATGCGGCAAACTGCGTGCAGGAAGTGGACAGATTCGGCGGGGGTAGTGTCATGGTGTGGGCAGCCATCTCACACACTGGCAGAACTGACCTGGTCCACGTGCAGGGCAACCTGAATGCACAGGGCTACATTGACCAGATCCTCCGGCCACACATCGTTCCAGTTATGGCCAACGCCAACGCAGTGTTCCAACATGACAACGCCAGGCCTCACACAGCACGTCTCACAACGGCTTTCCTACAGAACAACAACATTAATGTCCTTCCTTGGCCATCGATATCACCGGATTTGAACCCAATTGAGCATCTATGGGACGAGTTGGACCGACGCCTCCGACAGCGACAACCACAGCCCCAGACCCTGCCCGAGCTGGCAGCAGCCTTGCAGGCCGAGTGGGCCACCATCCCCCGGGACGTCATCCGTACTCTGGTTGCTTCAATGGGCAGGCGGTGCCAGGCAGTTGTCAACACACGCGGAGGCCACACCCGGTATTGACTCCAGATGACCTTGACCTTGGTGGTGTGTCCTATCACTTACTCACAATGGACTAGAGTGAATTGTGAACAATCCTGCAACATTTGGTAATTATCGGACTCACCATTCAATAATTAAATCAATTCTCCAAATGTTACGACAATGTGGTTTTGCGTTTCTTCTTTTGAAGAGTATATATTGAACTGCTAAATATTGTTTACTACAATGTATGCTCTCTTTTTTCATTTATTTTCAGAAAAATAATGTCAGATTGTGTGTTATGCAGTGAACACATTTCGCCCAGTGATGATGTAACGAAGATTACACCTAAAGGTCTCAAAACACTGATCACGTCTAGCCTCTCACGCAAGGATGGATTGGTAGAAAGGCTAGAGAATATTGCTTTGCCCCTGTCCGTACATACCAACTGCCGAAAAGACTACACAAGATCAACCAGTATTAAGTCCTATCTAAGAAAAGGTGATTCACCTCCAGAATCTACTGCAGAATCCAAGACATTGCTGTCTTGTGAAAGTCAATTTAATTTTATACATGACTGTTTGTTCTGTGGAGAGGAAGCAAGTGTGTCTGTGAAACAAGCTGTAAAAAGGAGGAAGTCTGTAACTCAAGTTGAGACTATTGAATTTCGGGACAGTATCTTGGAACGTGCAGCTGAACGTAAAGACAATTGGGGAGACTCTGTTTTATTACGAGTACAAAACAGTATTAATCTTATTGCCGCCGAGGCCAGATATCATCATGAATGTCGCACGCGGTTCTTCCTTGCTAAAACAGTAGATGGATACAAACGGCCACGTGTGAGACTTGAGCACGAGGCTAAAGTTGAAGCTTTCTTGAAACTCTGTACCTATTTAGATGACAATGACGAGTGTCAGCACTCCTTGTCTGAACTTCTCGAGCGCATGGATACCTATCTTGAAGGACAAGAGGGTTACATTACTAAGCATTTGCAGTTTAAGCTATCAGAACACTATGGTGATAAAATAACTACAACTATAATCCCTGGAAAATCCAATGTAGTTTGTTTTAGAGATGTGGCTCATAGCATTTTGCATGAAAATTGGTACAATCTGAAATGCAATGACTCAGCAAATGAAAGGAAGCGTATAGTTGAGACAGCGGCATCAATTATACGAGAGGACATTCGACTTACTATGTATGATTGTGATACATATCCTTCACCAAGTGTAATCAAAAAGGATGATGAACTTGTACCAGATACTTTAAAATGTTTTATGAATGGGGTTTTAAAACAAAAGGGTACAGAACAAGCTAGTGTAAACAAGAGGAGGACCGCGATATCACATTCCCTAATTGCAGCCCGTAGACCACGATCATTTATTTCACCATTGTTACTTGCAATAGGAATTTACCTTCATCGAAAATATGCTTCGCGTGAACTCATCGACATTTTAAGTAGCTTGGGTTTCACACACAATTACAGAGAAGTGCAGAGATATGAATATTCCATGATGGCTGGTGAAACACCTTTCTATGACCTGAATGGATTTGTCCAATTTGTTTTTGACAATGCTGACTTTAATGTTCACTCTCTTGAAGGACACAACACATTCCATAGCATGGGTGGAATTGCATGCGTCACTCCGGCTGGTATGTTAAGTCCCAGTAGAGTAGTGCCACGTATTCTTAATATCCCATTGACTGCTACTCTTGGCAGCTTTAGCAATGTACCAATCAAAACCTACAATGCACCAGCAGTTCCAGGTCTCAAATCTGTCATAATCAAAGACGTTGCACTCCGCTCTGACAATGAGCCACAGGGACTTCAGGAAACCTTCCTACAGTACGAACTGGCACCACAGACCCCATCTCTTTTTCTAGATGGACAAATGAGGAAGACAACAAAGAGTGCGCTGGGAAGAATGCTGAAGTCGCTGATTGATTGTCAGAACACAATTCCTGAGCATGCTAACTTTGTTATCGATGGAGGCTACTTACTTCACGCAGTGGTGTGGCCTAAACCAGCAACATATGCAGATGTGTGTGAGGCTTACAAAGCTTACATAATAAAACATTGTTTGATGGGTACGATGGGCCCCCTTCAACCAAATCAGCAGAGCAGAACCGCAGAGCAAAGAACTGTACTTCCGCAAATATTCTAGTTGCACACCTAATTTGCCATCCACCACACCTCAAGGTGCATTCCTCGGAAATAACTGTAACAAGACACGCTTTATTCAAACATTGTCCCCTGAACTTAATTCCATTGGAATTGTGAAGCAGGCAGAATCAGATGCTGATACCCTAATTGTGTCAACAGCACTCCAGATGGCAGAATCAGACCATGATCAATCAGTAGTTATTGTTGGGACAGACACTGATCTCTTGGTCATGTTGATAGCACGTGCAACACAATCTATGGATATGTACATGCTGTGCCAGTGTAATCCGATGACTCTCTACAGCGTGGGACAACTTCAGAAGGCACTTGGGAGTACAAGACAGCACATTTTGTTTATACACGCCATAACAGGATGCGATACTACATCAGCACTCTATGGCCAAGGCAAAGTTAAAGCCTTAAAACTAGCACAGAAAAATGATGAACATTTGTGCTCTCAAATGGATGTATTTGCACTTGATTCCAACACCCATGAAAATGTAGCCACTGCAGGTGAGCAGTTTCTACTGAAACTGTATGGAGCTGAACAGTTTCCTACACTTAACAAATACAGACACGTGGCATATAAGCGTTTAGTGGCTAAAACACCAACAAGCAGCGCATTCAAAATGGCATGACTGCCACCTACCAGTTCAGCTGCTAAACAACACTCGTACAGAGTGTATATGCAAGTTCAACAGTGGTTGGGGCATTGCTTTTCTCCCACCGAGTGGGGGTGGAAAACAGAAGGACAAACCCTGGTTGCAATTGCCACTGACCAGCCAGTTGCTCCACAAACATTGTTGAAGCAGGTTAGCTGTGGCTGTCAAACGGGATGTGGTTGCTGAAAAGGGGGAATGGTTTGTTCTGATATGTGCTTGCATTGTATGGGAGAGACATGCAGCAACACAGTAACCCGTTCTATGGCTGATGATGACTAATGTGCCTATGGTTTAAAATTGGTCTCCTGTATCTCTGAACCTAACTATGTTAAGTATTTGTATAAGTATACTTTAACTTGTTGAAACATAATTATGACTAAAATCAAATATGTTGTGTTGTTGCATTCTATGCCAGATGATTTATATTTTTTCGACCAAAATGGCGGCCATTTTGAATATCGGCCATATAAAAAAAAGCACATGCAGGAAACTTGGGGACTTTTAATATGTTGTTCCTAACCACATCAGGGTACTATTTTGAAAAAATCAGCTTAGTACTATTTATTTCTGGGTCAAACCCTAATGCTCCTGGACTACTGGTTGGAACGAGAAATAACCCAATCAGTTAAATGGATCAACGGAGGTGGATCGATCCTTCGACGCAAGCACCTTAAGCGAGACCTCTACCGACCGAGCTAAATCTCGCTCCCTTGAGTATTAGTGTTTCATCTTAATTACATTTTGTAAAAATACATCAATAGATTCACTTTTTCACCAACTAAGTAAGCCACGTCAATCTTAGAACCGCGTTGACTTGGTTCTGACGTCATCATAAGTTGTAGGTTTTCCCGTGTGACGGCTTATATATTATCGTTACCGTTATTGATTCTTACATCTTTGTCACTTCTGTTACTGTAATTCTTCCAATTGCCATTGTTGCTTATATCACTGTTGTTTATGATGTTATTGTTGTTGCCAAAAGGCGGAATTTTAACTCAGCGCTCGCTTGATGTGCTTGCGTCGGAGGATCGAACCACCTCGCTGGATCCATTCAACTGATTGTTTATTTTTTTTCTCATTCCAATCAGTGCACCACAACTGGTCAAAAGCCGTGGTATGTGCTGTCCTGTATGTGGAAAATTGTATATAAAAGATCCCTTGCTGTATCAGGACAAATGTAACGAGTTTCCTCTAATGACTACGTGTCAGAATTACCAAATGTTTGACATCCAATAGCCGATGATTAATTAATCAATCTGCTCTAGTGGTGTCGTTAAACAAAACCGAATTTTAATCTTTAAATTGTTGTTGGCAACATAGCAATAACATCTACGCCTCTCCAACCTCTGATTAAAATATATTTTATTGCTTAAACAATGTATTAGGCGCACGTTTTCCAAGTAAACCTTCTCCATAATACATACACAGCACGATAGTTTAAATAAAGGGACATTCCTGAGTTTGCTGCATTGTAAGATGTTTCCGACTAATAAAATATTTCTACAATTAAACTTACATATTAAACATATTTTCTTGTTTAGAATATCATTGTCTGTATATTCAATGTGTTTGTGGTCGCCTTAATATTTGTAAGAAGCCCAGAGTGGATTTTGTCTTCAAATAATTTCGTACGTACGAAAAAAATATTTTTTAGGAAATAAAATGAAAATTAACCTACATGTAGTACAAATATTAGAATGATCAGAAACACGTTTAATATATAGCCACTAATATTCTAAACAAGATAATATATTTAATATGTAAGTTTAATCGTAGAAACATTTTATTAGTTGATAACATCTTAAAAATTGCAGTAAACTCAGGAATGTCCCTTTAAGAACACAGATGAATATTACTGAAAAACAAAAGACGGAGGAAAAGCAAGACAATAATCGAAAAAGGTTTTCTGTGTGGTAGATAATTAGATAACAGACGTCCTACAATCAAAACAAAAACATTTGGCGTCTGATGATACACAGACTATACACACACGACCATACGTCATTAACGCAAAATGATTTGCTTTATTCATATCTTTATGTTCCTGAAAAACACGGGTCCGAATTGACAAAGACTGTTTATGACTTACACGTGTGTAACTACATACATTTATAATGCTTAACATATGTGTTTAAGAAAGAAACAGGTTTCGTAAATTCGCCCCTATAAATGTATGCAATTGCACGTGTGTAAGACATAAACAGGATTTGTAAATTCGTCCGCATATTTCTTTATTGTCTTCTTCGCGTAGAACAGTTTTACCATTTAAAATCATTTGGTTCCGAGTCTTCACTAGAGGATATATACCACCTGATCAAATCCCATAGACGACAATAGTAACATATGTGGCTAAAACTACACAGTGGTACTAGATGAAATAAAATTGCATACATTTTTTTGCCCAGATGAAACTTTTTGTTTGTTTTACAACCAACACACTCACATTTATCACCAATCACAGGACTTGTGATGTTCACCTTTCTATCAAAAGTTGGGTGCACCTCGAACTTTGGCCCAGCCGGAAGTTATTTGGTTTAGTGCTATCTCGAGCATTTTAATTTGTTTTTATTTCAGACGTAATGTAAGTAGTGTTAGGATTGTGGGGGCGTATCATGTAACATGTAAACAAAATATTATTTAACGCTGCTAGAACACCAACTTGAATGCAAAAGTTACAATAAGATTTTATTTCAGAAAAAAAACAGAACAAAAGAGGGAAAAAATTTGTTTTATTTAACGACGCCACCTAGAGCACATTGATTTTTTTATCTTATCATCGGCTATTGGACGTCAAACATATGGTGATTCTGACACTTTTTTTAGAGGAAATCCGCTGTCGCCACATAGGCTACTCTTTTACGACAGGCAGCAAGGGATCTTTTATTTGCGGTTCCCACAGGCAGGATAGCACAAACCATGGCCTTTGTTGAACCAGTTATGGATCACTGGTCGGTGCAAGTGGTTTACACCTACCCATTGAGGGTTATGGCCCGGGAAGTAGCTAAACTTGTATAAATGGTCCTAAAATGAATTCTACGTCGCGGGACTTGTTGATGTGTACTAATTAGGATCTATCTACGTTCCGGTACCCGCTAATTGCCCTTCTACCTGGTTGACGGTGTGTGCAGTCAAAAGGTAACAACGAACTAATTCTGTACCACAGTGCAGTTATTAGCACTAAGAATTCGTGTCACTGGTTATGTTGTAGGTATTACAAATAAATAAAATAAAATAATTTTTAAAATGATACACAATAATATCGGCTCCAACCTAAGTTTTAACGGCTCTGGTGTAAATATTTTATGACATATGGTTAAGGATCACACAGGTTTTGAGAGGAAACCCACTGTCGCCACTACATGGGCTACTCTTTCCGATTAGCAGCAAGGGATCTTATTTGCGCTTCCCACAGGCAGGGTAGCACAAACCATGGGCTTTGTTGAACCAGTTATGGATCACTGGTCGGTGCAAGTCGTTTACACCTACCCATTAAACCTTGCGGAGCACTCACTCAGGGTTTGGGGTCGGTATCTGGATTAAAAAATTCCATGCCTCGACTGGGATCCGATACCAGTACCTACCAGCCTGTAGACCGATGGCCTAACCACGACGCCCCCGAGGCCGGTTTTTGCGCGTACAACGTCAAATACACTGAGTTTAATGGAAAATTAAAAACAAAAACAAAAATCAGCGTCTCAATCGTGTGGTGGGGAACTGGGAACTGGGAACTCTATTAATGTGCCCATATCCACCCCGGACTTAGGCTCTGACTTCGCCAGGGACTAATTCCGGAACAGGAATTGGCGCCCAATCCAGTTAGCGATTCAACAGTCAGGCAAGGAAGGAAGGAAGGAAACTGTGTTTAACGTGCCCCTATCCACAGAGGTTCAGGCACGCCCACTTCGGATTTAGCCTCTCACTTCGCCAGTGACCAACTCCGAAGCAGGATGGGGGGGCGGGGGGGGGGGGGGGAGGGGGGGGGGGGGGGGGGGGGGCAGGCAAGCCCAAGGTAGCTGGACCGGACTTCCTAAAATACTACCCAGGACAGTAATCCTTTAAAACATCAGAGACCAATACGAGCAAAATAAAACAAAACTGAGGAGGAAAAGAAGAAATAACAATAAAAAATATTTTTAAATAACCTGTTCAATTGCTACCCCGAACAGTAATGCTAGACTATAAACGTTTCTCATTTCCTTGGTAAAGAAAACACGGCTCACACTGCAATGCAGAACATGTAAACCAATTAGTTCCTTCTACTTCACGGGACATTCATAATTCGGCCCGGGCGGACACCTCATTGAGCCTTGCGGAGCACTCACTCAGGGTTTGGAGTCGATATCTGGATTAAAAATCCCATGCCTCGTCTGGGATCCGAACCCAGTACCTACCAGCCTGTAGACCGATGGCCTAACCACGACGCCGCCGAGGCCGGTTTTAAAAAAAGAGAAAAAAAAGAGAGAAAAAAATGTTTTATTTAACGACGCATTCAGCACATCTTATTTAAGGTTATATGGCGTCAGATATATGGTTAAGGACCACACAGATATTGAGAGACGAAATCCGCTGTCGCCACTTCATGGGCTACTCTTTTCGATTAGCTGTAAGGGATCTTTTATATGCACCATCCCACAGACAGGGTAGTACATACCACGGCCTCTGACATACCAGTCGTGTTGCACTGGCTAAAAGGAGAAATAGCCCAATGGGCCCACCGACGGGGATCGATCCTAGACCGACCGCGCATCGAGCGAGCGCTTTACCACTGGGCAAAATAGAAACAGCAATAATAATAATAATAGTAATAATAGTAATAATAATAATGATAATAATGATGATAATAATAATAATAATAATAATAATAATAATAATGATAATGATGATAATAATAATAATAATAATAATAATAATAATAAAAAGAAAAAGAAACAAACAAACAAACAAAGAAACAAAAGAAACATCTTATAAACAGACTAAATTGAAATAATATACGTTTTTAGTAGGTTTTTAAAAACAAAATAATAATAATTATTTTTAATTTTTTTGTAATATTTTATTTTATCTCAAATGTAGTCAGAATCACTGTTGTTCAAACACGCGGTTTTCCTTTCTGTGTTATATTTGAACTTAAGATGCCCATTCAAATTAAATACATCGAATTTACGATTTTCAAAAACAATACACCTTTCCTTTTCAAATTTCTGCTAAAGTAGCATTGATATTTTGATATTTCTTTTGCATTTTCATTAACAAAGTTATAAACTCACATCTATTTTTAATACCAACCCAAACCAATTATTGCACATTTATAAAAACGAATAGTGGTTTTAAAGTTTGTTTTGTTTAACGACTCCACTAGAACTCATTGATTGATTAATCGTCAGTTATTGGATGTCAAACATTTGGTAATGCAGCAAGGGATCTTTTATGTTCACTTTCCCACAAACAGGAAAACATATACCACGGCCTTTGAATAGTTGTGGTGCACTTGTTGGAACGAGTAGTTTTAAAAGATACATATGATTTATGTATTTATTTTTATTACTTGTTCATTTTTAGTACGTGATATTCACATTTGGAATAACAGAAAAATAGATAAGAGAGCAGTGTTAAAGATACATATTCTAAATATATGCATACATATAATTATCACAAATATTAAGCTTAATAACAACTGTAACAATGTACTGCTATTCTTGTCTGTTCTATAAAAAATAAAACCCACATAGGCACATACAAGTAAGTAGGCCTTCAAACTGTTTTGCATTAATAAAATAATTTTCTGATTTTCCTTTACAAGACTTTAATGTGTACAGGAACGGAGCTAGCTTTGGGCAAAGAAATCCTTTCTCCAAATTATCTGTAACCCAGTTATTTTCCCACCATAAATCAATTACCGTATATCATGAAATTATTTTGCCAGTTTAAAATAATGTTTGTCATTAGGTTTTTTTTTAATTCCCAGAAGACGAATTTGCCAGAGCTAGTCCCGAGATCTACAAGTTCATCTTAACTTCTTTACGATTGTAATTACATATCAAATATATTTTTCTGCATAAAATATTAGTGACTGTGTATTAAATGTGTTTTTGATCGTTCTAATATTTGTACTACGTTAAATTTCATTTTATTTCCTAAAATATTGTTTTTTCGTACGTACGAAATTATTTGAAAACAAAATCCAGTTTGGGCTTCTTACAAATATTAAGACGACCAGAAACACATTGAATATACAGACACTGATATTCTAAACAAGAAAATATATTTAATATGTAAGTTTAATCGTAGAAATATTTTAATTGGTCGGAAACATCTTACAATGCAGCAAACTCGGGAATGTCCCTTTAAGACTGTTGCTGAAACAGATTATGACAACGTGACCAAAATTTTATAAACGAATGAGTCAAATTTACAAGTGGAAAAGGCAATTGCATAGGATTTATGATCTAGTTTATATATACAGGACTTAACGACATTTATGAATGATACATAGTTGGTGAAATTTGTAATCATATGCTATTTTTCAACAAACTGATAAGGTTTAAAACATTTCTTTTTCATCTAGTAGATCGTTTATGAAAATAATATCTTTACAAATATAGCTTTTGCACAAAGAACTGTTTATGATTAATTGATATTTTACTGTTATACTGTATGATAGTTCCAAGTAGTACATTATTCGTACTTTGTTTTTGTTATATTTCTACCTATATTGCGCAGTATTTTTCCAATACACACTTTTTCGTTTGTATGTTCGACGGATATAGAGAATAACTGGTTACTGTTTTAAGATACAAGCTTTATCCCGTGAAGGTTAGAATGGCTAATGTCACAAGGCTCTGCCGAGCGGCATTCCACATTCAGCAAGAGCCAGTTGTTTTATTTATCCTGTGATTGTTATAAAACGAAAAATTAAGGAATGAACCATATTTGACAACTTTACCGTTTTCAATAATAATATGCACACAAGTGTTGAATGTTTTGTCACTTACAATAACCATACACTAAAACGAAATAGTTCCTAAATAACAATTTATTTTTTATTTTAAAAATAAAAACAACTGACTTTAAATAAATAATAAGTAATTTTGAACAACACAACATTCCTTTGCTGATAGTAAATTTTCCCCTTTTTATACTTTTGGCCTTAATATTCAAAATTTCAAAATTGACCCTATTTGTTAGGTTATCCCTGTCCCGAGTCAGACCCCCGATCCTATCGGAGGCCGGACTCGGGATATGCGTGTTCGAAAGCCTAGTGGTATATGGACACGTTAAACCAGTTACTAAACTAAGCTGATAGTAGCTAGGATAAAAGTAGTTCCGTCCCCAAAAAGCTATATTTATAGTCATACATATCCTGACAAGAGATATAATGGTTGCAGGATAAAGAAACAATATTCCATATATGATTAGATATTTTATGGATATACCTATAACTTATTTAAACAGAGTTATCCATTTTGAGTTTTCTTAACAATCTTCATATCCATACATATTTCAAAGCTATAAGGAAATTATAATTATCTATATTTTTCATTACAAAACCCTAAATTTTGCAGTCTAGTAAAACGAACATTATTTTTTTCCGATTCATTCTGCCAAATAATGTTTTATAATAATGTATTCAGGTGTTTCTGTACTTTCCGTTTGTGTTTGGTAATGCCATATAAGATTTGCTAACTATGGTTTTTAAAACCGTTTATTGTCGTAAAGCAGTTAATTATCTCAATGGCCATAATTGTATTAACGTTTACATTTCCAGTATTTTAGGGTAATAACTGAGTTCACAGATATGTCATAGCATGACTGGGAATTTAAAAGCAAGCGGTTTGAACTGCGTTTACCCCCTCCACTCAACAATCTAGCTTCCATATAGCATTGTGAAAAACATCCTTAGAAGGAAGGAAGGAAATGTTTTATTTAACGACGCACTCAACACATTTTATTTACGGTTATATCGCGTCAGACATATGATTAAGGACCACACATATATTGAGAGAGGAAACCCGCTGTCGCCACTTCACGGGCTACTCTTTTCGATTAGCAGCAAGGGATTCTTTTATATGCACCATCCCACAGACAAGATAGTACATACCACGGCCTTTGTTACACCAGTTGTATAGCAATGGCTGAAACGAGAAATAGCCCAATGGGTCCACCGACGGGGATCGATCCTGGACCGCCCGCGCATCATGCGAACGCTTTACCACTGGGCTACGTCCTGCCACAACTTCCTTAGAAAACATTCTATTGTCTATAAAGACTAATTTATTATTAAAGGGACATTCTCGAGTTTTCTGCATTTTAAGATGTTTCCGAAAAATAAAATATTTCTACGATTAAATTTACATATTAAATATATTTTCTTGTTTAGAATATCGATGTCTGTATATTCAGTGTGTTTCTGGTCGTCTTAATATTTGTAAGAAGCCCCAACTGATTTTGTCTTCAAATAATTTCGTACGTACGAAAAAACAATATCTTAGGAAATAAGATGGAATTTAACCTAGTACAAATATTAGAACGATCAGAAACACGTTTTATATACATACAGCCACTAATATTTTGTGCAGAAAAATATATTTGATATGTAATTACAATCGTTAAAAAGTCTTTGTTAGTCGATAGCATCTTAAAAAATGCAGCAAACTCAGGAATGTCCCTTTAAGCCTGAAATCAGCATATAGTCATCTAGAACTGATATGTTCTATTAATAGACTGGTGATCCATCAAACATAAAGCTCGTTTCGTTCGCTTATTGAGATATATTATTTTCTCCATCTACTGTTATACCTTTAATTGATTTACAGCTTCTAAAGGCACACTGTCACGGAATTAAGAACCTTATTTTTCTAAAAATGGATAATAAGTAAAAATTACATTAATTGTTGGAAACCAAATCTACCTATTTCATCACTTTAACTGAGCCATGATGGAGTGAAATCCATATCAACCTTCTCGGCAATTTTAGTTTTTGAATTATGGACCATTGCCATAATTCAATTATTTTCACAAAATATCATTAATAAATGGAGTATGGTGGTTATGAAGATGGTTGAATAAAGTACATTTAGGAACAAATCAAATTATATTTGTTCAGGTAATACTTTCTTAGACCATTAAATAGGTCAGTGGTCTGTGACAATATGCCTTTAAATAGGTCAGTGGTCTGTGGCAATATGCCTTTAACAAGAACTGCCTGGATAATGTTTATAATCCACATATATATGTATATCCCATCAATATTACTAGTATACATTCTTAATTTTACCATTGATTCTTAAATTACTCTCCACCTCTATTTATATATTTGTATCTATATTGTGATTATGTGCGTGTGCATGCGTGTGTATGTGTGCGTGGTGTGTGTGTGTGTGTATGTGTGCGTGGTGTGTGTGTGTGTGTATGTGTGCGTGTTGTGTGCGTGTGTGTGTGTGTGTGTGTGTGTATGTGTTTGTGTGTGTGTGTGTATAAGTATATATTTGTAAAACCTTAAAGCAATAAATAAATTTCAATTTCAATTTCAATTTCAATTTCAATTTCGTACCGATGGAGCCAGATTCCTGCTCTTTGCGTCAGTTAATGCTTGTCGATATGCTCGCATTGTGCCGTTGTCTGGTCAATGATCGATATGTTTTTGCATTCTTCATCGGCAGTGATTTTAGCTGTCTGTTATTCAGAGTCCTCTGAGCCGACCATAATTACATGTGAAGATGTCTTGAGGGCGGACTTAGTATTAAACATATTAGATCGAATATCGCCCGGTCATATTATATTTAAAGAAGATATTAAAATTGTATATTTTTTCTCCTTTCCGATTAGCAGTTTTGTGCATATTTCGTTGTTTTAACTCTGATTCCAGGGACACCGGCCTCGGTGGCGTCGTGGTTAGACCATCGGCCTCCAGGCTGGTAGGTACTGGGTTCGGATCCCAGTCGAGGCATGGGATTTTTAATCCAGATACCGACTCCAAACCCTGAGTGAGTGCTCCGCATGGCTCAGTGGGTAGATGTAAACCACTTACACCGACCAGTGATCCATAACTGGTTTAACAAAGGTCATGGTTTGTGCTATCCTGCCTGTGGGAAGCGCAAATAAAAGATCCCTTGCTGCTAATCGGAAATAGTAGCCCATGTAGTGGCAACAGCGGGTTTCCTCTCAAAATCAGTGTGGTCCTTAACCATATGTCTGAAGCCATATGACCGTAAATAAAATGTGTTGAGTGCGTCGTTAAATAAACATTTCTTTCTTTCTGATGCCAGGGACATTTAGCTTGATTATTTTAGACTTCGCCTGTGATGTTTAATTGTACAAAAGACAAGAAGATTAAAATAATAATAATAATAATAAAAAAAAAAAAAATAATAATAATAAAAATAATAAAACATAAAACACCCACGAAAAACCCCCATCAGTTTAATGGATTATCCAACATTAATGAAGTCCCATTTTCCAAAACTGTGACGTGCGAGGATTTTGTTTTAAAGGGACAGTCCTGAGTTTACAACCATTGTAACATGTTTCCGTACAACAGAGATTTTGTTTTAAAGGGACAGTCCTGAGTTTACAACCATTGTAACATGTTTCCGTACCACAGAGATTTTGTTTTAAAGGGACAATCCCGAGTTTACAACCATTGTAACATGTTTCCGTACAACAGAGATTTTGTTTTAAAGGGACAGTCCCGAGTTTACAACCATTGTAAAATGTTTCCGTACAACAGAGCCTTTTTGATGACGTAACATACAAATTAAAGACATTTTCTTATTAGAATATCAGTGTCTGTATTTACAAGATTTTTGTTGTTTATTCTAATGCTTATAGTAGCCCAAACCGGATTTTACCTCCCAATAATTTGGTACGTACGAAACAATATATAATACGAATTAAAGTAAAAACTGAGTGCTACAAACATTAGTATACGACCGCAAACACATTCGATATACAGACATTGGTATTCTGAACAAGAACATGTATTTAGTATGAAGTAGTAGTGGCCTTATCTGTTATCGCAAACATCTTACAATGGCTGCAAACTCAGGACAGTCTCTTTAATGATTTGGTCCAATGTGGGTTTTGAATTAATTTGGGGTTGCTGAATAAAATGAAAATAATAATTAAAAAAACCCCTAAACATCTTGGCCATCTGAGAAATTACGTTTTAGGGTTCAAATTAGCTGAAAACAAAATTGCAGAAAATTGTTTAATAAAAACAAAATCTAATTGGTATCACAATTATCCTTATAGGATTTTCATAGTTTTAATGCTTAAAAATCTGTGTTGAATATATGAGAGGAAAAAGTATAGTCCACGTTTGGAAAACGAAATGCTACCATTTCTCACCAAGTTTTATCAAATTAATATCCAAAGTTTATTCTCGAAATGTGTTTGCGCTATCAAAGCGAGACGGTGTGAAAGCATATCATATAAATAAACTGAGTATAACATATATGTATGACACGATCGAAGATAAGTAACAAGTGATAAGTGTTAACAAAGAGGCTGAAGGTTTTTTCAACACACAGTCGGTTTCAGTAACATTTTATTAAAGGCGCAGTCTCTAGTTTCAACACGTAAAAATGGACACCAGATTTAGTTAATCTACAAACATGCATCTCCTTTGAATAAAGTTTCAACATAGTGAAACACGAGTCTATTACAATGAAACGGGGAAATAGCCTTAAAAATAGACTAGAACACGTAACTGTTACTTCTCAGGCGCACGTGCGTTTTTATAATTATTACAAATTTATTTCGTGGCATTACAAACACCAGGATGACCAGAATCACTTCGGTTATATGGAAATGCATAATCTAAACAATAAAATATAAGTAATGTTTGATTTTAATTATCAAAAAGCAGCTTTAATATTGATAAATTCGCCATAGTATTTAAAAACGAGGATCTGTCCCTTTAATACATTACTCCACATTTCACTTGTTGCAACAGACTAAGAGGTTAGGGTCAATTTAGCATATATTAATCTTTATTGAAAAGGTTATTTAACAAAATTAAAATGTGTTTTTGTTTAACGACACTACTAGAGAACATTAGTTTATTAATAATCGACTATTTATGGTCATTTTTGACATATAGTCGTAGGAGGGAAACCCGCTGCATTTGTTCCATTAGTAGCAAGAGATCGTTTATATGCACCATCTCACAAACAGGGCAGCACATACCACTGCTTTTGATAAATCAGTCGTGGTGCACTGGCTGTTATTTAGCAAATGCAACTGCAAAAAAAACCTAATATCGGGTGCTTTTGAAATCCAGTTATAACCTGGTTTACTGGAAGTATTCACACATCCTGGAATTATGCACATGCGCGGTCGGTGTGGGATCTATCCCCGTCGGTGGGCCCATTGGGCTATTTCTCGTTCCAGCCAGTGCGCCACGACTGGTATATCAAAGGCCGTGGTATGTGCTACCCTGTCTGTGGGATGGTGCATATAAAATATCCTTTTTTTTTTTTTTTTTTGTTTTTTTTTTTTTTTCCTTTGCTGCTAATCGAAAAGAGTAGCCCATGAAGTATCGACAGCGGGTTTCCTCTCTCAGTGTCTGTGTGGTCCTTAACAATATGTCTAACGCCGTATAACCGTATACAAAATGTGTTGAGTGCGTCGTTAAATAAAACATTTCCTTCCTTTCTTGTGCATACCTTTTTATCTTGTTGATAAAACTCATGAATATTTGTTTTTTTCATCGTTGTAAACGAAGTGGCGGACTTGACAGCTCTGGCGTACGTTCAGTCAACCGCTTGTCGCTAACGTCCGCTAGACTGAATTTTACGCTACACAGTAAATCGAATTACCACTTCGGAAACCAATCAAATAGTTCGCGAACGTTAGCCAAACGTTTGATGGCTGAACTTGTGGGTGGTGTCAATACTCTTGACGGATACTTGACGGTGGGCCCATTGGGCTATTTCTCGTTCCAGCCAGTGCAACACAACAGGTATATCAAAGACCGTGGTACGTGTTATCCTGTCTGTGTGATAGTGCATATAAAATATCATTTGCTACTAAAGGAAAAATGTACCAGGTTTCCTCTCTAAGACTTATATGTCAAAATTACGAAATGTTTGACATCCAGTAGCCAATTGTGTCATTAAACAAAACAAACGTTATATTTGTACAATAGCAGCATGGAAACTTTTGTAAGCATTGTCCCACAGACATGACAGCACCTTTCGCGATCTTTGATATACCAGTCGTGGGGCACAGGATCCACTTTAGTTTGTCATCCTTACTTGAATTTACAAATATATGTTTGTTCGTTTGTCGATAATTAAAGTGACATAACCTTCTTTTTAAACACCAAGGCTAGTAGAGCCGGTTTTTTCAAATTTAAAATTAGACATTATTTAGATTTTATTGTTTCGATTATCCAGGTACATATATTCTGAAGTGTTTCTAGTCATCCTGCGTTTAGGAAGGGAAACAAAGTATCTGGTGAGACCAAAGTTCCAGAATTGATGCGTCGTTTTTCCCATCTTTTTTGTCTGTTTGTTTTTAAGCATGTATTGCACAGAAAAGGAGAGTATATTTAGTTGTTTACATCTTCCTCATCTGCCTTGGTCCATCCTCAATGCACCTGTCGCTGTTTAGGCATGCATTTGCATTGCATTCAGTAAGATTCCAGGGCACAAATTAACTGTAATAATAAGTTTCATTGTGCATAAAACTTATTCTTACCTCTCTTTTTTTTTTAGCATTTTTAAGGAAATTTGTTTTAAGTGTACTTCCTTCACAAGAAGTTGTTGTCGTGTCAACGATCGAACATGCACAGACATTACAAAATACCCGGAAGTAAAATAATATGGTTTTCGATTTCGTACGGTTTTCGATAATTGGCGATATATATATATATATATATATATATATATATATATATATATATATATATATATATATATATATATATATATATATTTATTTATTTTTTATACGAGCTTGTGTGTCGTACTAATTTCACAAAACGAGTGTCAGGATTCATGTATTACCCTGACACGAGTTTCGTAAAATCAGTACGATTCACACGCGGGTGTAGTAATTTCTTTATTATCCACATTATTGAAAATATTATTTTCACGAATAATAAGCCAGGACCATGTCAAAACGTTTCAAACGTAACTAAGAAGAGACAACGAAACGACGTAATTTTCATAAATGATGTCATTTTAATAAGCGTTTACACAGAGGAAGCCGCATTAAGTTATGACGTCGCTGATATTATCCTATAACTTACCCATGATATCCATGTCATAAACCCATATGATAATTTACTTTATTAACCCGGTTAATAATGGTATGCAAATCTGCAAGGTCTCTAGATAATTTGTTAATTTGTTGCTGTGGATGGGTCACGTTTTCAAAGATTTGTTTAAAATGCGTGACGTCAAACTAATCTGTGCTAATCGTGATGACGTCATATTATCGATGGCGGCGACTTTAGTACTGTGATTTACTAAAACAGTAATTAGAATGTTATTTTAGAAGTGTTATAGGATAAATAGAATTCGCTACTCGTTTTTTTTAATATGTAAAATATCAACCTCGTCTAGTTAATCGGTATTTGTCTCGGCAGAGCCTCGACAAATACCGATTAACATAGACTCGGTTGATATTTTCCATATTAAAAAATACTCGTGACGAATCCTCCATTTAGCATTCTTATAAGGCATTTGAAGTTCCTTATCAGAATCATTACAAATTACAAGACCGTAATCTTATGCCATCGTGTGTTAACCCACGTTCCTTTGAGCACCGCAGCTTCCTAATGCTTCAAAAGGACAAGATAATAAAAAAGACAACCTTGTAGGTTATTGCGATCTCATCAAAAGTTGTGACGTAACGTATATCATAATGATGCTGGCATCTTAGACATGGTCAGAAAAAGAAGACAAATCGATACGTAGAGTGTGGAGAGCGGTATAGCCGCTATCTTTTCATTGGCGCTCTAACTCGATTGTCGTAAATTCCAGCGACGCCTGTTAATGCCTAGAAATGTAAAAAAAAAAAAGTAACAAAAAAACTCCACACATATACACATTATATACAGAGTAGACGCATTTTGTAAAGTACTGCTTTTGGTAGTTAGCTTTTTACATCATGAGTACAATTTCAGATATCACACGAGGTGTTGACTGTCAAAGAGTTTGGACATAAAGGAACATATCTTACCTGGTCAAGTGAGTAAAATTAACTTGTTGAAAATCGTATCTGTGTACAAAGAGAGATCAAAGAACGGACATTTCAACCTCAGACTTTGTAATTGGATACCTTTTTTGACGACTAAAAACAAACGGAAACTAAATTGTGTATCGAAAGCGTATCTTTGTGAATGTCCAAGAGATATTTTAGATTTCTTTGACTGGTGTTCGTGCTGCATTCAGCTGCGTAATTAAAATGGATATCGCCAGTCTACTTCAAGGCGACAACTCGACTAACGTGACGGGTAAGTAACCTTGCATTTACATAACATATATAAACAAGTAGGGGAATCTCAAATACAAAAACATACGTTTTGACCACAGACATCCTAGTAAAGAACGTCCAGGTCTGTTTATCAACACACCGAAACACATTCCATAGTTTGCACGTACATCAAGCAATTGCGCGGTGCACGTGCGTGGGGTGTCATTCTCGCTTTTGACAATTTCCAGGAAGGTCGATTAATCACTGTGGAACATTATTTCTGTCAATCTTTTTCATTCTGTTGACCATACAGTTGTTATTGTTTTGTTTTTATTAATTTTTATTGTTTGAATTTGCGATTTACTGATAAAAAAACGTCAACTTTCAAATTTCACTTCTGCCTCCAATCGTCCTTCAAGATCGTTGGTGGTCATAAAACCTATTGTAATACTGAACTGCCGGTTGTAATTTTTGCCCAATTAATTCACTATTATCATATAACCATTCCCCACAACTGATACGCCTTACAATTTTGGCAATTGTAAATTCTTATTAGAGTTCCCCTACTTTTTTGAAGAATATATATAAAGAAAGAAATGTTTTATTTAACGACGCACTCAACACATTTTATTTACGGTTATATGGCGTCAGACATATGGTTAAGGACCACACAGATTTTGAGAGAAAACCCGCTGTCGCCACTACATGGGCTACTCTTTCCGATTAGCAGCAAGGGGTCTTTTATTTGCACTTCCCACAGGCAGGATAGCACAAACCATGGCCTCTGTTGAACCAGTTATGGATCACATATAGGTGCAAGTGGTTTACACCTACCCATTGAGCCTTGCGGAGCACTCACTCAGGGTTTGGAGTCGGTATCTGGATTAAAAATCCCATGTCTCGACTGGGATCCGAACCCAGTACCTGTAGACCGATGGCCTAACCACGACGCCACCGAGGCCGGTCATATATATATATATATATACTTTCGTGGCTCAGTGTTGTAGTTAAAATAATCGACTTTACAACTTGTATCAATTCCAACCCTAAGTTAGATTTAACATCTCGGGGCTTAATTCAAATAAACTAACCGTATACTCTACAATATCGGTTATATTCTGCAGGTTAAATCTCTCTCTCTCTCTCTCTCTCTCTCTCTCTCTCTCTCTCTCTCTCTCTCTCTCTCTCTCTCTCTCTCTCTCTCTGTCTCTCTCTCTGTCTGTTTCTCTCTCTCTCTCTCTCTCTCTCTCTCCTCTCTCTCTCTCTCTCTCTCTCTCTCTCTCTCTCTCTCTGTCTGTGTCTCTCTCTCTGTCTGTCTCTCTCTCTCTCTCTCTCTCTCTCTCTCTCTCTCTCTCTCTCTCTCTCTCTCTCTCTCTCTCTCTCTCTCTCTCTGTCTGTGTCTCTCTCTCTGTGTCTCTCTCTGTCTGTTTCTCTCTCTCTCCTCCTCTCTCTCTCTCTCTCTCTCTCTCTCTCTCTCTCTCTCTCTCTCTCTTCTCTCTCCTCTCTCTCTCTCTATCTATATATATATATATATATATATAGATATATATATATATATATATATATATATATATATATCTATATATTTGCCTAACTGTTTCCGCCTGTTTCTCTCCGTTTCTATCTCCTTCCATAGTGGCACTATCTAGACCATGTCTCCAAATTACCGGTGTGACGGACCCTTTCCATTCCACCATATCAAATCCCACAGACGACAATAGTAGCATATTTGGTTAAAACTGCTACACGTAATATTTCGTTCAACATATACATCATACATATAAATACTACAACCCCCACGCTTAAATGAAATTAGAATGTATTGACGGTTACTCTGCTAGTTCCGCTACAAAATATCATCTTGGTTTTAGTAAGACCCTGGCATGTCCCAAACATTATGGTAGCTGGTTCGTCGATACTAGTTCAAATTAAATTACATGAATGTACTGGACAGATAAACATGTTATGCCAACTGATCTTATGACGTGTATCACCAATGTCAGTGACAGGTCTGATAGTATTGATTGAGCTACTTGAACTTTGACCCGTTGGCAATTCCATTAAGTATACTGTTCCTTTACTTTTTTAAGTTTTGTGCTCAAACCTGGTATCATTCAATAGGAGATTCAACTGACTTTCCTAACAATGATTCTCGTTTCAACCAGTGCACCACGACTGGCATATCAAAGGCCGTGGCATGCACCATCCTGTGTGTGGAATGGTACATATAAACGATCTCTTGCTTCTAATGGAAAAAATGTAGCGGGTATCCTCTCTATGACTGTGTCAAAAAGACAAAATGTTTGAAATCCATTAGCCGATGATTACTAAATCAATGTGCTCTAATGGTGTCGTTAAAAAAAAAAAAAAAAAATTCTCCGATAAAGAATGAACTCAATACACCTCAGTATACAGGTAACACACTACAAGGCAAGACTAATGAAGCATGTATCCAACTAACAGATCCTATGTAACAGAAAAACAAACTGCATATTAAATACAAAAAAGAAAGAAAGTAATGTTTTATTTAACGACGCACTCAACACATTTTATTTACGGATATATGGCGTCAAACATAATATATGGTTAACGACCACACATATATTGAGAGAGGAAACCTGCTATCGTCACTTCATGGGTTACTCTTTTCAATCAGCAGCAAAGGATCTTTTATATGCACAATCCCGTAGACATGATAGCACATACCACGGCATTTGATGTACCAGTCGTGGTGCACTGGCTGGAGCGAGAAATGTTGTATCTTTGATTCAATTTGATTTTCTAATAATTTCGTTCGTACAAGGGGTAAAGCGTTCGTTTGATGCGCGGTCGGCCTGGGATCGATCCCCTCAGTAGGCTATTTCTCGACTGGTATATTAAAGGTCGTGGTATGTGTTATCCTGTCTGTGGGATGGTGCATATAAAAGATCCCTTGCTGCTACTCGAAAAGAGTAACCCATGAAGTGGCGACAGCGGGTTTCCTCTCTCAAATACTGTGTGATGCTTATCCATATGCCCGATGCCATATAACCGTAAATAAAATGTGTTGAATGTATCGTTAAATAGAACATGTCGTTCCTTCATTCGTTCGTGCAATGAACACATATTTAGAACTAAAATTGAATTTGAGCATGCGCGTAGGCTGGAGGAATGCGATCGATAAAGTGTTCAAACGAAAATTATCAAAATGATGTCAATTTGCTCAATTTTAATGTATAAAATGAGCTTTATTCATTCAAACCTACACTCAAATGTGAAATCACAGCCACCTAATCCCACATACATATAAACTGAGAGATCAAACATGGCCAACCATTCATAGAGATGTTAAAACCAAGGTGTTTTGCCACATCTGTTGGCGATGAACCACCAAACCCTGTATTTCACGATTCACCCTACGGACATGATTTGGGCTACTTTGGGCATCAGACTGACCGGAGTGCAGGGTACCATTCCGCTCGTTGTTAAATATGCATAATTGGTAAGCCACGACCTGTGATTTCCCAGCGCAGCACTCTGGGTTTGAAGTCTGAAGCGATGGAGTCATGTTAGCTATTTTAGCAGCAGTGATATGGATGTGGGCTATTTTCGCTTCACTCGGAGATGCCTGGTAATTATTTTGTTATCACGACAGACGATTTAATCAAGATGGCGTCAACAGTTCGGTCAAGCTGAAAAGACAATGCATATGTGATATGACGGACTCGTGATGGTGGACCCAAACTCCAGTCACCATGGAGATGAATCTGGAAGGTGCCGTGTTCGTATCCCAGTACAGGCCAACTTCAAACTTCTTCACACATTATAAGACAATTTTCAAAACTTCTTATGCTAGTATGTTTATGTTTGCGATTATTTTGTATAATATTAACCTTGTGGGACCCCCCCCCCCCCCCCCCCCGAAATAATCAGAGGAAAGAAAAATAAATTATTAACACAAAAAAAACAACCAAACATCTAAACAAAAACAAAACATCCCCAGTGAAAAAAACAACCAAAACCCACCACCAACAACAACAAACAAACCGACACCCCAAACCCCCCCACCCCCCCCCCCCCAAAGAAACAACAAAAAACGCCAAACAAAACAAAGCAAAAACAACGAAGCAAAGCAAACAAACAAAAAATTCCCAAAAAAAAACAATAATAACAAAACAACAACAATAAAACAATCTTCAAAATATATTGTTGTTGTTAAGAGAATATATTTTGACATAAAAATTGAATTGGACTGCATGCAAAAATGATCGGTGGGGCTTGGTGTTCAGCTCACGTTACCCCGAATTACTACATCGGCAACCAATCAAATCGTTCATTTATAGTTAGTTTTTTTGTTTTTTTAGGGGGTGGGAGGGGGGGGGGGGCGTTACCCAATGGTAAAACGCTCTCTTGATCGGTTTGGGATCGATCCCAGTCTGTGGACCCATTTGGTTATTTCTCGTGACAGCCAGTGCATCACGACTGGTATATCAAAGGCCGTGGTATGTGCTATCCTGTTTATGGGATGGTGCGTATAAAAGAATCCTTGCTACTAATGGGAAACATGTTAGCGGGTTTCCTCTCTAAGACTATATGTCAGAATTACCAAATGTTTGACATCCAAATGTTTGGCATCCATTTAGCCAAATGTTTGACAGCCAATAGCCGATGACTAATAAATATATTCTTTAATTCATTCATTTCAACTTATTTTCGTGATTATATCCAATTAAGGTTTAAGCACTCTGTCCTGGGCACGCATATCAACTATATGGGTTGTCTGTCCAGTGCAGTGGGTTAGTGGCTAGTGGTTAGTGAGAGAGAAGAGGGTGTAGTGGTCTTACACCTACCCATTGAGTAGTTAAATCTCGCTCTGGGTGGGAGTCGGTACCGGGTTGCGAACCCTGTACATGCCAGCCTTATAATCCGATGGTTTAAGCACGACGCCACCGAGGCCGGTTCTACATATCAATGTCGATCTCGGTCAGTGGTGCAGCGTCTGGTAAAGGCCAAAAGTACAAGTTATTTATTGTTCTATGACACGATGAAGTCACATACGTTGCCGGGGGCACCAACAGAAGCCATCTGCTAGTGCTAGACGCAATCCTGTATCCTCTTAACCTAGATTGAACAATAAGTTGCATCCAGCATCGTTTTCATGTGTACAGGCCACGGTTGCGTACTGGTTAAACCATCGGGATTTAGTCTCTTAGGTACAAGGGTCGCATCCCAACACCGGCTTTCACCCAGAGCACGTTTAATGACACAGTACCCATGAGTCATCGGAGATACAATGGGTAAGCCATCGGACGAAAGGTTGATAGGTGCTGGTGAATTACAATGAATTAAAGACTATATTGCCTACTAAGTGTACATATTTAATTCATTACATCTTACGTAGCCCAGTGGTACAGCGCCCGCTTGATGCACGATCAGTCTGGGATCGATCCTCGTCGGTGGGCCCATTTAGTTATTTCTCGTTCCAGCCAGTGCACCACGACTGGTATATCAAAGGCCGTGGTATGTGCTATCCTGCCTGTGGGATGGTGCATATAAAAGAAGCCTTGCTACTAAAGACTATATGTCAAAATTACCAAATGTTTGACATCCAAAAACCAATGATTAATAAATCGATGTCTTCTAATGGAGTCCAGGACAAAGACATCAGCCATCTAAAATTATGTTTTGTTTAAAAACAGCACTAGAGCACATTAATTTATTAATCACTGGCTATTGGGTGTCAGACTTTTGGTAATTGGATGCCAAACATTTGGATGTCAAACATTTGGTAATTCTGACACATAGTCTTAGAGAGGAAACCCGCTAGATTTTTCCATTAGTAGCAAGGGATCTTTTATATGTACCATCCCACAGACAGGACAACACAGGAGAAATAGTCCAATGGGGCCACCAACGGAGATCGATCCTACACCGACTGCGCATCAGCTGAGCGCTATACCACTGGGCTACTTCCTGCCTCCATCAGCTATCTGACCTCAGACCACAGTTAATTACATTATTTTATCTCATGTAGCCCCAGTGGCTGTAGCACTTTTATTGGTAGAGCGCTCTTCTTGCCGATCAACGGCGTGTTTTTAACTCCATCACACGTAGGGGAGGCACGTAGCCCAGTGGTAGAGCGCTCTTCTTGCCTATCAACGGCGTGTTTTTAACTCCATCACACGTAGGGGAGGCACGTAGCCCAGTGGTAGAGCGCTCTTCTTGCCGATCAACGGCGTGTTTTTAACTCCATCACACGTAGGGGAGGCACGTAGCCCAGTGGTAGAGCGCTCTTCTTGCCGATCAACGGCGTGTTTTTAACTCCATCACACGTAGGGGAGGCACGTAGCCCAGTGGTAGAGCGCTCTTCTTGCCGATCAACGGCGTGTTTTTAACTCCATCACACGTAGGGGAGGCACGTAGCCCAGTGGTAGAGCGCTCTTCTTGCCGATCAACGGCGTGTTTTTAACTCCATCACACGTAGGGGAGGCACGTAGCCCAGTGGTAGAGCGCTCTTCTTGCCTATCAACGGCGTGTTTTTAACTCCATCACACGTAGGGGAGGCACGTAGCCCAGTGGTAGAGCGCTCTTCTTGCCGATCAACGGCGTGTTTTTAACTCCATCACACGTAGGGGAGGCACGTAGCCCAGTGGTAGAGCGCTCTTAGAGCGCTTGTTGATCGACGGCGTGTTTTTAACTCCATCACACGTAGGGGAGGCACGTAGCCCAGTGGTAGAGCGCTCTTCTTGCCGATCAACGGCGTGTTTTTAACTCCATCACACGTAGGGGAGGCACGTAGCCCAGTGGTAGAGCGCTCTTCTTGCCGATCAACGGCGTGTTTTTAACTCCATCACACGTAGGGGAGGCACGTAGCCCAGTGGTAGAGCGCTCTTCTTGCCGATCAACGGCGTGTTTTTAACTCCATCACACGTAGGGGAGGCACGTAGCCCAGTGGTAGAGCGCTCTTCTTGCCTATCAACGGCGTGTTTTTAACTCCATCACACGTAGGGGAGGCACGTAGCCCAGTGGTAGAGCGCTCTTCTTGCCTATCAACGGCGTGTTTTTAACTCCATCACACGTAGGGGAGGCACGTAGCCCAGTGGTAGAGCGCTCTTCTTGCCTATCAACGGCGTGTTTTTAACTCCATCACACGTAGGGGAGGCACGTAGCCCAGTGGTAGAGCGCTCTTCTTGCCATCACACGTAGGGGAGGCACGTAGCCCAGTGGTAGAGGCTTGTCAACGGCGTGTTTTTAACTCCATCACAACGGCGTGTTTTTAACTCCATCACACGTAGGGGAGGCACGTAGCCCAGTGGTAGAGCGCTCTTCTTGCCGATCAACGGCGTGTTTTTAACTCCATCACACGTAGGGGAGGCACGTAGCCCAGTGGTAGAGCGCTCTTCTTGCCGATCAACGGCGTGTTTTTAACTCCATCACACGTAGGGGAGGCACGTAGCCCAGTGGTAGAGCGCTCTTCTTGCCGATCAACGGCGTGTTTTTAACTCCATCACACGTAGGGGAGGCACGTAGCCCAGTGGTAGAGCGCTCTTCTTGCCGATCAACGGCGTGTTTTTAACTCCATCACACGTAGGGGAGGCACGTAGCCCAGTGGTAGAGCGCTCTTCTTGCCGATCAACGGCGTGTTTTTAACTCCATCACACGTAGGGGAGGCACGTAGCCCAGTGGTAGAGCGCTCTTGCCGATTGCCGATCAAGAGGCGTGTTTTTAACTCCATCACACGTAGGGGAGGCACGTAGCCCAGTGGTAGAGCGCTCTTCTTGCCGATCAACGGCGTGTTTTTAACTCCATCACACGTAGGGGAGGCACGTAGCCCAGTGGTAGAGCGCTCTTCTTGCCGATCAACGGCGTGTTTTTAACTCCATCACACGTAGGGGAGGCACGTAGCCCAGTGGTAGAGCGCTCTTCTTGCCGATCAACGGCGTGTTTTTAACTCCATCACACGTAGGGGAGGCACGTAGCCCAGTGGTAGAGCGCTCTTCTTGCCTATCAACGGCGTGTTTTTAACTCCATCACACGTAGGGGAGGCACGTAGCCCAGTGGTAGAGCGCTCTTCTTGCCTATCAACGGCGTGTTTTTAACTCCATCACACGTAGGGGAGGCACGTAGCCCAGTGGTAGAGCGCTCTTCTTGCCTATCAACGGCGTGTTTTTAACTCCATCACACGTAGGGGAGGCACGTAGCCCAGTGGTAGAGCGCTCTTCTTGCCGATCAACGGCGTGTTTTTAACTCCATCACACGTAGGGGAGGCACGTAGCCCAGTGGTAGAGCGCTCTTCTTGCCTATCAACGGCGTGTTTTTAACTCCATCACACGTAGGGGAGGCACGTAGCCCAGTGGTAGAGCGCTCTTCTTGCCGATCAACGGCGTGTTTTTAACTCCATCACACGTAGGGGAGGCACGTAGCCCAGTGGTAGAGCGCTCTTCTTGCCTATCAACGGCGTGTTTTTAACTCCATCACACGTAGGGGAGGCACGTAGCCCAGTGGTAGAGCGCTCTTCTTGCCTATCAACGGCGTGTTTTTAACTCCATCACACGTAGGGGAGGCACGTAGCCCAGTGGTGCAACAAAAACTGTTGTATTACTATCCTGTCTGTTAAATGTTATACATGTATATAAAAGCCTCCCTGCTACTAATCAGAAAGAATAGCTAATCGCGTGGTGGCAGCGGGTTTTCTCTGTCATCGATAGCTAATCGCGTGGTGGCAGCGGGTTTTCTCTGTCGTCGATAGCTAATCGCGTGGCGGCAGCGGGTTTTCTCTGTCGTCGATAGCTAATCGCGTGGCGGCAGCAGGTTTTCTCGGTCACTAATAGCTAATCGCGTGGCGGCAGCGGGTTTTCTCGGTCACTAATAGCTAATCGCGTGGCGGTAGCGGGTTTTCTCGGTCATTAATAGCTAATCGCGTGGCGGCAGCGAACCTTAATTGTATATAATCACGCAAACAAGTTGAAATGAATGAATGAATTAATATATCGCCTACTAAGTATACATACTAAATTCATTACATCTTACGTAGCCCAGTGGTACAGCGCCCGCTTGATGCGCGGTCGGTCAGGGATCGATCCCCGTCGGTGGGCCTATTGGGTTATTTCTCGTTCCAGCCAGTGCACCATGATTAGTATATCAAAGGCCGTGGTATGTGCTACCCTGTCTGTGGAATGGTGCATATAAAAGATCTCTTGCTACTAATAGAAAATGTTGCGGGTTTCCTCTCTAAGACTATGTCAGATTTACCAAATGTTTGACATTCAATAGCTGATGATTAATTAATCATGGTTCTCTAGTGGTGTCGTTAAACAAACAAATTACATCTTACCAAACCACGCGGACGTCTTAAACCGCTGGCGTTGTCAATAGGCAGTGTATTTAGCAACTCGATTCTGGAGAGGAAAAAAACATTAACTGGCAAACCAATTATTTTTGTTGACGTTATTTGGAAAAGAATAGCCACAAGTGTTTTCTGAAGCTGCATTCTCGAGCGTAATAATGCTATAATAGTTAACAATATCCTTATTGGCAAACAAAGAAAAATAAGATATATCGCCGTAGATTGCAAACCAAACCAGGAATAAGGGTGTATACTACCAAATCAAATCCCATAGGCGACAATAGTAACATATGCGGCTAAAACTGCAATCTGCAGCGTATCAATTGACATGAACGCCACGGATATAAATACTACCGCCCCTCACCCTTAAAGTGAATCAGAACAAAATTGGAGGCCAAGCTGCTCATTTCTGAGATAACGGGAAGCGTCTATGACAACCCTAGTTCCGCACAAAATTCGAGTACTTTTTTACAGGAACCCCATATGTGTTTCAAGCACATAGATGAAATAAAATTGCATACATTTTTTCCCCAGATGAAACTATTTTTTTCTCTACCAACACACTCACATTTATCATCAATCATAGGACTTGTGGTGTTCACTTCTTTATCAAAAGTTCGATGTACCTTGAACTTTGACCCGGCCGGGAGTTATTTGGTTTGGTATTACCTATACTGATAACATACATTCTTCAAAAAGTGTCCAGCTGTGTGTTTTTATGACAACCAGGATCTGGTGTATTCTGACGTAAACTGACAACCTCACTGAAACTATTGTTTCTACCGTGTAACCTAATATAATGTACACCTCATAAGCCATATATATTGCATACAGTTTTGTACAAATGCAATATGTCATATTAAACAACAAAATATTTGAAAATAAAACTCCTGAAGATATTTACTGTCCGTTGGGTGTGTGTACTCAGGTATATATGTAGAAACAACAAACATAGTCAGAGTACCCCTACCCCTGTAAAGAATTCCATTAAAACGCATGCACTTGACTGACCCTTAGATTATGAAGACCTTAACAAGCACATCAAAGAAATATCAGTATTAAAAAAAATACACCTTCTGAGGAAGGAAACACCAACATGACTGTACCTATATGAAGTAATGACTTAATGTCCTGAACAATAGTGTTGGGAGTAAATCGTGTATGCTGGGTGTGGGTGTCTTGGTGTTACCAGGTGTAGGAATTTCAAATCCATCGGCCATGCTGATTTGGCAGCCACCAATATTCCTGACTATATTTTATTTATAGCCTACTGTAGTTGGAGGTTTTAATATTTGTGATATCTGAAATTATCATCTAGCTTTCACACATTTATTTTCGATTAATTACTGAAAATAATCTATTTTTAAATGACATAATTACCTGAACATCTATTTTCTTGCATTATTTTCTAATCCAGGTGAATACAATATGCATATTGGATGTATTCCTACAATCTGTAATCCAGCATTTTATTTAGCTAGTAACATTGGTTAATACAGCTTTAATAATACAATAAATTATGAACTTTAACTTTGACCCAGCCGGAAGTTATTTGGTTTGGTATTACCTATACTGATAACATACATTTTTCAAAAAGTGTCCAGCTGTGTGTCTTTATGACAACCAGGATCTGATGTATTCTAACGTAAACTGACAACCTCACTGAAACTATTGTTTCTAGAGTGCAACCTAATATAATGTGCACCTCATAAGCTCCTCGAACATTGACCCAGCCGGAAGTTATTTGCTTTAGTACTATCATAAGAGCCATTATTCTGTTTGAAGATAGTTCGTCCGGTTCTAGATCTCATTAGTCCAGACATAGCGGCTACTTTGTCTGCTCTTAATCAATCTAATTAAAATTAGCTCCACTATTACATGTGGATCTAACACCAGCCAGTTGGAGCTCATGTCCACAAAGCATAACACATACCACAGCCTTTGATATGCCAATCGTGGAGCTCTGGTTGAGAGAGGAAAACGTTTGTTTTGTTTAGTTTAACGATACCCCTGAAACACACTGACTAATTAATCACAGCTATTGGATGTTGAAATTTGGATTTTCTAACACGTAGTCATTACAGGAATCCCACTACATGTTTTTCCTAATGCAGCAAGGGATATTTATATGCACTTTCCCACAGACAGGAAAGCACATACCACGACTTTTGTTCAGTTGTGGTGCACTGGGCGGAACGACAAAAAATCGCCAAAAAAAAAAAAAAAAAAAAAAAATCAGCTGAATGGATCCACCGAGATTGTTCGATCTTGCGACTCCAGCACCTGAAGCAAGCACTCAACCGACTGAGCTAAACCCCACACCGGGACGGGGGGAATCCAGGGTATGGGTTCGACCAAAGCACACTAGGCGAAAGCTACACCAAATGAGCTGGAAAAGAAACGTATTCAGACTAGCAACTGGACAGTCGTAGAAGTCGTGACAGCAGAAAGTTAGCCAGCTTTCTGTTGCCAATTGGTAGTCTAAGTCTAGCATAAACTACGTACACAACCAATATTTACCCAAAGCCAGTGTTATGTCGGCCATGAATCTGCCCACATTTCACTTCGACATTTGATAATCAGTGTTGTATATATTCTCATTGGACAGTTTAGTTATGTATATTCTCATTGGACAGTTTAATGTTGTATATTCTCATTGGACAGTTTGGTGTTGTATATTCTCATTGGACAGTTTAGTTATGTATATTCTCATTGGACAGTTTAATTATGTATATTCTCATTGGACAGTTTAATGTTGTATATTTCCATTGGACAGTTTAGTGTTGTATATTCTCATTGGACAGTTTAGTGTTGTATATTCTCATTGGATAGTTTAGTGTTGTATATTCTCATTGGACAGTTTAGTTATGTATATTCTCATTGGATAATTTAGTGTTGTATATTCTCATTTGACAGTTTAGTGTTGTATATTCTCATTGGACAGTTTAGTTATGTATATTCTCATTGGATAGTTTAGTGGTGTATATTCTTATTGGACAGTTTAGTGTTGTATATTTTTATTGGACAGTTTAATGTTGTATATTCTCATTGAACAGTTTAGTGTTGTATATTCTCATTGGACAGTTTAGTATTGTATATTCTCATTGGACAGTTTAGTGTTGTGTATTCTCATTGGACAGTTTAGTGTTGTATATTCTAATTGGATAGTTTAGTGTTGTATATTCTCATGGGACAGTTTAGTATTCTATATTCTCATTGGACAGTTTAGTGTTGTGTATTCTCATTGGATAGTTTAGTGTTATGTATATTCTCATTGAACAGTTTAGTGTTGTATATTCTCATTAGACAGTTTAGTATTGTATATTCTCATTGGACAGTTTAGTGTTGTGTATTCTCAATGGACAGTTTAGTGTTGTATATTCTCATTGAACAGTTTAGTGTTGTATATTCTCATTGAACAGTTTAGTGTTATGTATTCTCATTAGACAGTTTAGTATTGTATATTCTAATTGGACAGTTTAGTGTTGTATATTCTCATTGGACAGTTTAGTGTTGTGTATTATCATTGGATAGTTTAGTGTTGTATATTCTCATTGGACAGTTTAGTTATGTATATTCTCATTGGATAATTTAGTGTTGTATATTCTCATTTGACAGTTTAGTGTTGTATATTCTCATTGGATAGTTTAGTTATGTATATTCTCATAGGACAGTTTAGTGGTGTATATTCTCATAGGACAGTTTAGTGGTGTATATTCTTATTGGACAGTTTAGTGTTGTATATTTTTATTGGACAGTTTAATGTTGTATATTCTCATTGAACAGTTTAGTGTTGTATATTCTCATTGGACAGTTTAGTATTGTATATTCTCATTGGACAGTTTAGTGTTGTGTATTCTCATTGGACAGTTTAGTGTTGTATATTCTAATTGGATAGTTTAGTGTTGTATATTCTCATGGGACAGTTTAGTATTGTATATTCTCATTGGACAGTTTAGTGTTGTGTATTCTCATTGGATAGTTTAGTGTTATGTATATTCTCATTGAACAGTTTAGTGTTGTATATTCTCATTAGACAGTTTAGTATTGTATATTCTCATTGGACAGTTTAGTGTTGTGTATTCTCATTGGACAGTTTAGTGTTGTATATTCTCATTGAACAGTTTAGTGTTGTATATTCTCATTGAACAGTTTAGTGTTATGTATTCTCATTAGACAGTTTAGTATTGTATATTCTAATT
The DNA here is from genome assembly GCF_016097555.1 of Gigantopelta aegis. NCBI lineage: Eukaryota > Metazoa > Mollusca > Gastropoda > Neomphalida > Peltospiridae > Gigantopelta > Gigantopelta aegis. Next base: position 21,640,108 of record NC_054703.1, on the reverse strand, counting down.
GGACAGTTTAGTGTTGTATATTCTCATTGGACAGTTTAGTGTTGTGTATTATCATTGGACAGGTTAGTGTTGTATATTCTCATTGGACAGTTTAGTGTTGTGTATTCTCATTGGACAGTTTAGTATTGTATATTCTCATTGGACAGTTTAGTGTTGTGTATTCTCATTGGACAGTTTAGTGTTGTGTATTCTCATTGGACAGTTTAGTGTTGCATATTCTCATTGGACAGTTGAGTGTTGCATATTCTCATTGGGCAGTTTAGTTATGTATATTGTTATTGGACAGTTTAGTGTTGTATATTCTCATTGGACATGTAAGCGTTGTATATTCTCATTGGACATTTAAGTGTTGATAGTCTCATTGGGCAGTATAGTGTTGTATATTCTAAATGATGAATTAAAAAACAACAAGAAACAAACAAAAAAAGTAATTCAAAATGGGCATTTCAAACGGGCGGGAGTTGGGATCACGGGACCCCTGCAGAGGCGGATCAAGGGAGATGGGGCTGGGGCCCGCCCCCCTAAATTTTTCGACAGTTATAATTTTATTATATATTAATCTTCATTTTTTACGATGCCCCGAAATCTCTCCCAAAGTTCCCTTGGCATTCCGCCTAACGACATTGCTCCCCACCCCCCCCCCCCCCCCCCCATAATGGATTTTCTGGATTCACCACTGCCCTGTGACGTACCCCTCCTTCGCCTAGATCCACCAATGTTGTCTACGTACAATAAGTATTGATGCACATTAATTGTTGATATTTTGGGGTTTTTTGGTTTTCGGGTTTTTAAAGATTTTGTTATTGTTTTTATTTTATTAAAACAAATTTACCGACCGGCGCAAAAATGTCTTATTATTTTCAGTTTCTTTTGCAGTACATTGGAATTTCATGCACCGTATTTTGATGATATTTATTGTTTTTAGTTGCGTACGAAAACCACTTGCTAGACGTTTTTTGGTGTTGCGTTGAACCTACATTGCCTATGGTGGCACCTGGCTTTGATGAAGGCATTAATTCACTTCGATCCCCAATTGTGGGTTACTCAGTGCGGTCTTTGTCCACTTATACCGCGTAAATGTCACCATTAAGTCGACTCCGAGTTAACGGCGTCTCCTGTTAGATCGAACAATAACGAGCTGATCACGGAGTCAACTCCCAGCGTCAAGGCTTTTATTAGGTACATTACGGTATGACGCGCCCTTTATTTTTAGACACTAGGCGACCGCAACGTTTTTAATATTGATATAAAGTGAATGTGTGAGATATTGTGACTGACGACAGACACCGATCGCACCAGTAGTTTGATTAGTATACAATAAATAAAACATGTCCAGTGCCAGAGTAACCAGCTCCGTAGCATATGATACAAAGAAAAAACAATCAAAAACAAACAAACAAAAAACCCCAACAACCCACGTTTGTTTTGTTTAACGACACCACCAGAGCACATTATATTAATTAATAATCGGCTATTGGGTGTGAAGCATGTGGTAATTCTGACACTCGCTTCAATTTTCCTAATGCAGCAAGGGATTTTTTATATGCAGTTTCAAAAGTTTGTTTTGTTTAACGACACCACTAGAGCACATTGATTTAGTAATCATCGGCTATTGGATGTCAAACATATGGTCATTTATTGGCACAGTCACAAAGAGGAAACCCGCTACATTTTTCCATTAGTAGCAAGGGATATTTTATATGCACCATCCCACAGACAGGATTGTACATACCACGGCCTTTAATATACCAGTCGTGGTGCACAGGCTGGAACGAGAAATAGCCCAATGAGCCCACTGACGGGGATCGATCCCAGACCAACTGGGCATCAAGCGAACGTTTTACCATTGGGCTACGTCCGGCCCCCAAATGATAGTGCTCTCCCATAGGCTTACTCCCCGCCAGTGGCCCATTAGGCTATTTCTCGTTCCAACCAGTGCACTGCGACTGGTATATCAAAGGCCGTGGTATGTGTTATCCTGTCTGTGGGATGGTGCGTATAAAAGACTCTTTGCTACTAATGGAAAAATGTAGCGGGTTTCGTTTCTAAGACTATATATCAATATTACCAAATGTTTGACATCCAATAGTCGATGACTAATACTCAATGTGCTCTGGTGGTGTCGTTAAACAAACTAAACCCATAGGCTTACATTACAATTACCTTGATCTGACGATCATACTGGCGACCATTTTTAATTTAAATAATGTGGCAATGTCTTGATTAGCTGAGGGTAGTTCAAAATAAATATCTTGACCCATAAAACACTGTCATCAACAGTTTCTTCATTTTTGATATAGTATCCGAGATTTGTGTTTTTGGCAGCCATCTCGAATGTTTCAAGATGTTCAATGGTGTCGAGTTTGTACCCTCGGGGAATCCTCAATCAGCATCGTCAAAAGATGGAAAACACACAAAGAACAAGTGTAGGTACCGAACTGCAAGATTTAGCACCATGGCAACCAGACTAAAGGGTGGGGGGAGGGTAGAAGTTTGATAAACATAGGCGAAGTAAACATAATTATATCGGTGTGTTTCGTAACGTTTCATCAAAAGAAAAGGTTACTAATTACACACTGGGTTCGAATCGTAATATTACGCTATCAAATACTAAGTCTTCATGGTTTAAAATTACAAAAAGGGTAAAATATCTGCATAATTAATATGTCGTTGTCGTAGGCGTACGGGCTCTCATTTGTGTAGGTGAGTGGGGACAGGCTGGCTTTTGCCCGAAATTAAACGAAAATTCCAGAATCCGGATAACAACAGTTATTTATATTAACATTACTACCAAACAGCTATATAGGGTGGCAAACGAATCACTACACATTGCTATATGGAATACAACTAATTTTGATGGTAGAATGGTGGAAATACATGGTAAAAAAAAGTCTCACATTAGCACATTGTGCCCTAATATCTGTTTAACCTTGCCCGAATTTGAGGTTTTGTTCTACACTAGAAGGGTATGGACAGTTGTCCCCCCTCCCAATCACCCATCGCCTTGCCTCACAGACAAGTCAATTTCAGGTGATCTTGTACGTCACGGAGTGGTCGATTTGTTCAGGGTTTTTTTTTTTTTTTTTTTTTTTTTTTTTTCACTGGATGTATGGCAGTGGTGACCTGATCATCACCTAGGAGCAGGCAGTCTATGTCTTGAAATTGTTAACACACGCACATGTGTGAAAAGGTATGTGTTATCAAAAAATAACGAATGATGTTTTCACCAACGGGTGTGTAAGAGAAAGGTGCTTTAGTAATGTTAAAAAAAAACCCAAATGTTTTCTTAGGGTTTTTCTCATGTTCATGCAATTTAAGTTTGACGTACAAGATACTATTGTGCCGGAAACATTTGCAGGGTCCCAGTAGCACAAGGGTGACATTTCTTGTGCTTGGCTTGGGTGGTCAAAGGCGCGTCTCGTTATATCGGAAACTAACAGCTTAACCCCTTTTTCAAATTTACTTTGAAACTAATTTTGGGGCGGGACGTAACTCAGTGGTAAAGCGCTCGCTTGATGCGCGGTCGGGTTTGGGATCGATCCCCGTCGGTGGACCCATTAGGGTATTTCTCGTTCCAGTCAGTGCACCACGACTTGTATATCAAAGGCCGTGGTATATGCTATCCTGTCGGTGGGATAGTGAATATAAAAGATCCCTTGCTGTTAATGGAAAAATGTAACGAGTCTCCTTTGATGACTACGAATCAGAATTACCAAATGTTTAACATCCAATAGCCGATGATTAATTAATCAATGTGCTCTAGTAGTGTCGTGAAACAAAACAAATTTTGTTAAAAAAGAGTATTGTAGTATTTAAACCGATGACTGAAACGTTGCATGTAGTAGCTTTAGCCACATATGTTAATATTGTCGTGTCTGGCCTCAGATCACAGTTATCTTCCCACTTGGTTGTCAAAATCCGGAAATTTGTCCGCGCAAGTAATCTGCTGTTTGACTGTGATTATTTCATGGCAGATAGCTTTGAAGTGGTAACTATTTGACTGAAGTTGACAGGGGAGAGCATGTTGTTTGTAAACGTGAAACTTGTTGACATTGAAGACATGTTTGTGGTAATTCTGGTCCATGCAAAAAATATCCTGGGAGAAAAAGCTGGACAACAGAGGTTGTCCTTTTCAGAGTATGTGTCCTCCAGGCAGGCAAAGGTGCATACACAAATCCATGGGCCTGCTAATATTAATAAAAAATGTTATAGCCATTAAGACTATATAGAAACATATAGCGTAATAAATTGTGGTCTTTGGCCGTCTGTGTGATTTCGTTTGGTGGTACACACCCTTTTAACGGCAATACATAGGCATGTAGTTAGCCGTTCAGACTTTACTCGTGTCTATTATTATAGACAATTTGGTGTATATGTTCTGAATAAAACAAGGCTGTTTTCAGGCCAATTGCATTCCTTCGCATACATCACAACTAAATTTAGTGTGGGGTGAGAATATGGGTGGCTGACAGCAATAGCTGACTCTTGTTCCTCAGAAAAGACAATGGAACATAAAACAAGGAAAACCAGAATGAAGAATACCGGCCTCGGCGGTGTCGTGCTTAAGCCATCGGACTACAGGCTGGTAGATACTGGGTTCGCAGTCCGATACCGGCTCACACCCAGAGCTTTAACGACTCAGTGGGTAGCTGTAAGGCCACTACATCCTCTTCTGCCTCACTAACCACTAACCAACTAACAACTAACCCACTGTCCTGGATAGACAATCCAGATAGCTGAGTTGTGTGCCCAGGACAGCGTGCTTGAACCTCAATTGGATATAAGCACGAACATAAGTTAAAATGAAATGAATGAAGAAAGCTTTTTATTTATTTATTATTGTTTCTTTCATATTATCTCTTTACGTCTTCACAAATATTCCTTGACAAATAGCTCCAAATGGAAGCTATATCAGAGGTGGTGGCTCTTGTATCCGAGGATCCGGCCATTTACCTTTCGACCGACCGTTCAAAATTACGCCAAATTCCCTCAATCAAAATTGCGCACCCTTTTCTCTTTGGCATTTAACTGCTCCATTCAAGTTCCATAGCACCACCACCACCACCACCCCCCTCCTCTCCCCTCCCCCCTCCTCTCCCCCCCCTTTTCCTGTCATGGACGACAGGCGTGCGCTACAACAGCTTGTTCTGAATGTGCACGTAAAACCCTATGACATGACATGACATCCGAGGAAAAATAGTAGAATCTAGTATCGGTAAGAGATACCAGGATGGACCACAGTCAAAGTATATTATATTTCTTGATCATTTGTAGGGGCGGGATTTAGCTCGGTCGCTTGAGATGCTTGCGTCGCAGAATCGAACCACCTCGGTTGATCCATTCAACTGATTGTTGTTTTTTTCTCTCGTTCCAACCAGTATACAACTAGTCAAAGGCCGTGGTATGTGCTTTCCTGCCTGTGAGAAAGAGTATATAAAAGATCCCTTGCTGCATTAGAAAAACTGTAACGGGGTTTCTCTGATGACTACGTGACATAATTACCAAATGTTTGACATCCAGTAGCCGATGATTAATTAATCATTGTGCTCTAGTGGTATCGTTAAACAAAACACACTTTAATTATCATTTTATTTTCAGAGCTGCTATATTCATTCACAGGTCCAGCGTCGAAACTTGGTGTAGGTGGGAGTCCTAGGGGACTGGGGGTGAATGTCTTAAATATTTTTCTCATTGATTGACATAGTGCCCATTACTACGAACACGATGTAGAAAGGTAGACCAGAATAACTAAAAATATTTTTCTTGATTCCTTCTTTCCTGTTGTGTTACAGGGCAGGTGTATCCATTCAAAATCCTCTCCTCCAAATGATGAGGTCCAGCGGCGGATCCTGTAAATCCTCTTCTTTTTTTTCTTCTTTTTTTCTCTTCCTTTTTTTTGGGGGGGGGGGGGGGGGGGGTCAATGACATGAGGCGGAATGCCGAGGGGACTTTGGGGGAGGCTTGGAGAGGGACCGCAATTTTTTTTATAAATAATATATAATAAAATTATAATTAACAAAATTTCCCCTCCCCCCTCCCCGTAGATCCGCCTCTGAGGTCATAAACCCATTCATTGCCGTGATATATATCGGTCAAACAAATATTTCAGATATTTCTTCGTATCTTCTTTCATTTTATGTATTTTGTTTTTCATTTCAGGACCGCTATATTCATTTACGGGTGTCCCTTCCAAATGGGGTTGGTGGATGAAACAAATCATCACGCCCATCATCGTGGTCATAGGGATCTGCGGCAACACCCTGGCGTTCGTGGTCATGAAGACGAAGATGTGGCGCCACAAATCCTACAGCCACTACCTCTGCGCCCTGGCCGTGTTCGATTCGCTTACTCTGATCAACCGAGAACTCAATCTTATTCACGATCTGAGAATCTACGCCGGAGACTTTGGCTTGTACACAAGTTTCAATGACGTAGCGTGCAGCATCTATAACTTCTACGAACACATGTGCTATCTGATGTCGTCATGGCTGATCGTTGCCATGGCGATGGAACGGGTCGTCGCCGTGTATTACCCAATCAGAAAGGCGTTTCTTTGTACACAGATGGGCGCCGTGACCGTGATTTTTACGCTGCTCGTTATTCTGTCGTACACACAGGTAAGAGATAAAGACAAATATTTTGATGGGGAGGGGTTGACGACACTCCCGAATACTGTAAATACATCAATGCATGGTAGGTCACCTATTGACCGTGGTGAAGGTGACCGGAAACGACAGTAAATATATATATATATATATATATATATATATATATATATATATATATATATATATATATATATATATATATATATATATATAATTTCATTTCAACTTATTTTCGTGATTATATCCAATAAACGTTCAAGCACGCTATCCTGGGCACACACACCTCAGCTATCTGAATTGTCTATCCAGTACAGTGGGTTAGGTGTTAGTGATTAATGAGAGAAAAACTGGTGTAGTGGTCTTACACCTTCCAACTGAGTCGTTAAAACTCGCTCTGCGTGGGAGTCGGTACCGGGTTGCAAAAAGTAAATTTTGTTTTATTTAACGACGCCGCTAGAGCACATTGATTTTTTTATCTTATCATCGGCTATTGGACGTCAAACATATGGTCATTCTGACACTGTTTTTAGAGGAAACCCGCTGTCGCCACATAAGCTACTCTTTTTACGACAGGCAGCAAGGGATCTTTTATTTGCGCTTCCCACAGGCAGGATAGCACAAACCATGGCCTTTGTTGAACCAGTTATGGATCACTGGTCGGTGCAAGTGGTTTACACCTACCCATTGAGCCTTGCGGAGCACTCACTCAGGGTTTGGAGTCGGTATCTCGATTAAAAATCCCATGCCTCGACTGGGATCCGAACCCAGTACCTACCAGCCTGCGTACCGGGTTGCAAGCGCTGTACCGACCAGCCTTATGTCCGATAGCTTAACCACGACGCCACCGAGACCGATTTTATACAACTTGTAACTGTTAAATTCACACACACACACACAAATAATTCATATATAAGAACTTTATTCACCAATGTTGGTATGTCCCACATGACATTGTGATATTCTGGCCGTTAAATACACTTGTCTTGCAACCTAATGCTAGGTTCAGACTACCAACTGCCAGCAGAAGATTGGCCAACTTTACAACTGTTCAGGTGCTTGTCCGAGCGCTCTTGTAACTCAAAGCTCGTCATATAACCCATTAGTTGTTAATTTGTAACGACGCACTCAACACATTTTATTTACGGTTATATGGCGTCAGGCATATGGTTAAGGACCACACAGATTTTGAGAGGAAACCCGCTGTCGCCACTACATGGGCTACTCTTTCCGATTAGCAGCAAGAGTGTAAGATGCGGAGATGGCGGTCCTCGTTGGCTGTTGTGACGCGGGGTCTTCCACTTCGTAGTCTGTCTGCAGTCCTGCCAGTCACCCTGTAACGCTGTATTAACCTGGTGATCGTCAATTTTGTGTAATTCAGGATTCTTGCCACATGGGCATACCACGCACCCACCTGCATCATACCAATAGCTCTCTCTCTCTCTCTCTCTCTCTCTCTCTCTCTCTCTCTCTCTCTCTCTCTCTCTCTCTCTCTCTCTCTCAGCAGTTAGCCTTGCCATGTTCTCTTGTGTTTTACTGTTGACTGAGGCATGTTCTAAGCAATGGCACCCTTTTTTATACCCTTATGTGCACGAGTATCATGTTTCTCGTGCAGTATAAATTTGATGAATAAACTTATTTTGCATTTGCGGCATCGCCCAAACGCAGGAATGTGCGACTATTCGTCATTGATTGCATTATAACGAACAATACTGGAACCTATCTAACCTTCCATGAACGTGTATTGTGTTTATTTATAATAAAAATAATTGGTATACTTTCTTTTGATCGTGAGTTTATTTATGGATACACTTAGTGTGTTAAATGTGTAAACATAAAACAGTGACGTCACTAGTTAATGGGTATGACACCTTCTCAAGATCCCCTCATAAAATAAAATAAAACAAATTCTACTAGTAAATGGAATGATTTAATTGTAATTGTTTGTAGGAATATAGCTGAAGGTATGAACTTTATATTTCAGAGGAAAAATGTATAAATATGTTTGGCGGGAACCATAATTATTGCAACTTTAACATAGCACCTTCGACTCGCACGCTTTTTAGGCCAAGCCTAATGTTAACAGTTAAAGTCTGTTTTGTTTAACGACCACACTAGAACACACTGATTTATTAATCATCGCCTATTGGATGTCACATATTCGGTAATTGTTTACGTATACATCGTTTTAGAAACGAAATCCACTACATTTTCCCGTTAATATCAAGGTATCTTTTATATGCACTTTCCCAAAGACAGGATAGCACATACCACTGCCTTTGGTATACAAGTCGTGGTGCACTGGCTGGAGCGAGAAAGAGCCCAATAGATCCCAGATCGACCGTGTATCCAGCGAGCGCTTTTCCACTGTGCTAAGTTTCGCTCCCCGTCGTCATATAACCGCAGATAAATATAATTTGAGTGCATCGTTAAATGATTCTGTCCCGATCGATACAACCGATATTTGTCGGAGGTAGCGATCGGGATGGACGTGCCCAGTGAAAGAGCCCAATGTGATCACCGGCGGGGATCGATTCCAAATCGACCGTGCATCAAGCGAGCGCTTTACCACTGTACTACGTCTCGCTCCCCGACACAAATAAATATGCTGTGTTAAAAAAAGTTAAAGGCTAAAGTTTGGTTTGTTTAACGACCACACTAGAACACTTTGATGTATTAAACATCGCCTATTGGATGTCAAACATTTGGTAATTGTTTACGTATATATAGTTTTAGAAACAAAACTCACTAAATTTAACCTATTAATATTAAGGTATCTTTTATGTGCACTTTCCCACAAGCAGGATAGCACAGACCGCTGCCTTTGATATACCAGTCGTGGTACACTGGCTGGAGCGAGAAATAGCCCAACAGGCCTATCGACGGGGATCGATCCTAGATCGACCGTGCACAAAGCGAGGGCTTTACTGCTATGTTACATCTCGCCCCCGACGCCTTATAACCGCAGACAAATATGAGTTGAGTGCATCGTTAAATGAAAGTTAAAGTTTGTTTTGTTTAACGACACCACTAGAACATATTGATTTATTAATCATAGACTATTGGATGTCACACATTTGGTGACTTTTGACATATACATAGTTTTAGAAAGGAAACCCGCTATATTTGTCCATTAATATCAAGGTATCTGTTATATGCACTTTCCCCACAGACAGAATAGCACACACCACGGCCTTTGATATACCAGCCGTGGTGCACTGGCAGGAGCGAGAAACAACCAAATGGGCCCACCGACGGGGATCGATCCTAGACAGACCATGCATCATGCAAGCGCTTTACCACTGGGATACGAGCTACCGCCCACTCCCACTCATCCCCGACGCCATAAAACCGCAAACACAATTACTAGTATATGAATTCAGTACATCGTTAAATGAAAATGGGAACTACATTAAGTCGATTGAAAAGAGCGATAGACCTACAACGATTGTGGAGATGAGCATTAAACGAAGAGATTGTTTGTTTTTTTCACGTTCAAACCAGTGCACCACAACTTGTCAAAGGCTGTGGTATGTGCTTTCCTGTTTGTGGAAAAATGCAGATCCCTTGCTTCATTAAGGAAATGTAGCGGGTTTCCTCTGATGACCAAGTGTTAGAATTACCAAATGTTTGACATCCAATAGCCAATGATAATTAATCAATTGTGTCGTTAAAAAAGGTAATAAATAATAATAATGCACTGGCTGGAACGATAAAAAAAACTCTTATGTTCGTGTTTATATCCAATTAAGGTTCAAGCACGCTGTCCTGGGAACACACTTCAGCTATCTGGGCTGTCTGTCCAAGTCAGTGGATTAGTTGTTAGTGGTCTTTCACCTACCCACTGAGTCGTTAAAACTCGCTCTGGGTGGGAGCGAACCCTGTACCTACCAGCCTTGTGTACGATGGCCCAACCACGGTCGTTAAAACACTGTTCTTTCCATTCTCACTTCCAAGAATGGCGCGGAAGGTAATCCCCTCATTAGTGTTGACAATTTAATTCTCCGGTTTCTTTCCTGAAGAATGATTTTGTCAATCTTTTGATCTTTTCTAGTTTCACCGCGTAGGCGGACCGCATCTGAAAAGTAGATTAGATTGGTGTGGTGTTTGATTACTTTTAAAAATAACACGTAACGATGTCTTATTGTCAGCAATTACAATCCTACTGTGACTTGCAGTTATCGTCTAATCCGCTTTTGGCAATGCATGTAGACATGGACGCAACCTTTTGTTAAAATATTAATTAAAGTGGCCGTCTCAGTTGTATAATGATTAGAAATATGTATTTATTTTTCTTGTGAGACGTAAAGATGATAACGTCATAACAGAATAACAATTAATTGAATCGTATATGAACAGCTAAATATATAAATTGCATTTGAATATAGTTGTAAATATTGCAATGTGACAATATGTTGACAATTATCTTCTCTTTTCACCCCTCTTGGGTTTTTTCTTTCTCTTTCTTTCTTTTTGAATAAGGAAAGGGTTGCATGCTTAACGACACCTCAGCACATTTTAAACTATGTCTGAGCCATACCCTAACCAAAATCCTAGAGCGCACTATTGTTATAAAGTGATTGATAACTAGTCAACACGGCACGAAATGTCCGAGATGTCTACCACGGAATATTTTAAAACAGTAATTTACAAATATTTTAAGGATTATTTTGCAAGATATTATAGCTTTAATATATTTTATTTGTTTTTATTTATGTATATATATATATCTATGCGTTCGTCTGTCCGTCGACCTACTTTCGTACGTGTGTGTGTGTGTGTGTGTGTGTGTGTGTGTGTGTGTGTGTGTGTGTGTGTGTATATATATATATATATATATATCATTAAAAAGTGTATGTTTATCTCTACATGACAGGCTTGTTTCGTGATAGAGTATATATATACACACACACACACACACACACACACACATACATATACATATATATATATATATATATATATATATATATATATATATATATATATATAGTTATATATATATAGTTATATATATATATAGGTATATATATTTATCTCGCCTTCGTGTAAAATACTCGAATTTCATTGGCTATTTAGCCCTGGACAAAACCCTTATACCCCGCGTGGGCGGAGTCAAATCTCATATACCCCACCTGTAACATCGGACTGTTGTTATTGCATGCGCCATGCAAAAAAATCGGATGTTGCCAACGTAAATAAAACATGGCTGTCAAACGATTTGCCAACCATTGGAAAAATTAAATTGAAGAAAGGTAAACATTTTAATGTGGCGAAGCATTGTAACAATACAGCTAATTTTGAATTTGAATGACTTCACGTTACATCTTACAATAACACTAAACTGGGTACGGTACCTGACATTGCTATTTTTCTGTTTGAACATTATTAATACACCTGGATGTGTAATTGTAATTAAACATGTCGGCAAGATAAATTCGTTGTAGAAGCATCACTGGGGTTGAGGGATTTTTATACCCTCTGTATGCTCTTTTACAAGAGGGTATACAAATCCATAAACCCCTCGTGATGCTTCTACAACTTATAACGATACGTGAATATGTTCAGCAGTGTTATAGGTTTAACCGACTAATACATATACACGATGCTCTTAATAAATAGGGTTTTATTAATTACTGGTTAAACGAAAACATTTTAAATAAAAACACTTTTATTCCAAAACCTTCTGAACGACTAAGAGATCAATACCTACAAGCTTGGAATGATAACGCAAACTCTTATCCAAAATGCATTACCTATAGGATATTTAAAACAAAACATGAGTGTAAATCTTCTATACTTTCCTGAAAATCTTCGCATTATTTTAGCTGTTTCAGAATTAGTAATCATTATCTACCGATTGAAACTGGCAGATGGCAGATTATTATCAAAATATTCAGGGAAATATAATCAGTATGACCCACATGTGTCATAATGATTTCACGTGCACCACGAATGACGTAATTTTGTGAAGCGATGTCATAACTTAATATGGCTTCCTCAGTGTAGTAAACGCTTATCAAAAATGACGTCATTTCAGAAAATGACGTCGTTTTCTCGTCTCTTTCTAGTTACGTTTCAAACGTTTTGGCATGGTCCTAGCTTGTTATTCATAAAAATAATATTTTGGATAACGTGGATTATAAAGAAATTATTACACTCCGCGTGTGAATCGTACTGATTTTACGAAACTCGTGTCGGGATTCATGTATTACCCTCGCTCTCGCTCGACTAATACAATAATCATGACACTCGTTTCGTAAAATCAGTACGACACACAGAAAGAATATGTCCTATCTGTAAAATTGCACATGGCGATGAGTTCCATTGTAGGGACAGACACTAGTTTCAACCCGTGAAAATTAACAATGAACTGTTTGCCAGTTGTGTTATATGTTAGAATTTTAATCTTTCTTTGTTTTGTTTTAATAACGTAGGATACATAGACAAAACAGAGAAATAAATGCGTCATATTAGTAATGAGAATAACACGAGCTCGCATTTTTCGCATTAATATTATGATCGCATTAATTTCAGGATCTACAGTATATATATATATATATATATATATATATATATATATATATATATATATATATATATATATATATATATATATATATTGTTCTTAAATCGGATGTCGACTTACTGTCAATCGAGGTATCGGGTTTGGCAACGTCAGAGGTAGGTAGTAGAAATATTTAATTTAACAATTGTTTTCTTGACGCTAATTACAAAATCTTTATTAAGCTTGTACTCTCTGTAATAATGTATTTAAATGTCTTATAAATAGGACTTTTAAAATCTGTATTTTGAGGTGTGCAATCATCAATAAAATATTACCTTATAAACTAGACTGAGTATCGCCTATTAAATCAGGATCAATATACTTCTTCTTTTGTTGGAACTTTATCACACGTGTACACAAACAAACGTAATACTGTGTAGTTTCAGAAAAATTCATACAACCTGCAATAAATATCAACAAATATTTATAATTAATTAAATTCTATGTTTTTTAAGAATCGATGACTGTGTAGGTTGTCATAATAATTTTGGATAGGTTATGTTGATACTCAGCAAATACTCTGTGTATAGGTTGTAAAATAATAAAATACAGGGTAGTTTTGTTTGTTTTTTGTTATATATATATATATATATAGTTGAATCCCGTTGGCTCGAACCCCGTTTGTGTCGATATTCTAGAAGGAAGGAAAGAAAGAAAGAAAGAAAGGAATGTTTTATTTAACGACGCACTCAACTTATTTTATTTACGGTTATATGGCGTCGGACATATAGTTAAGGACCACACATATATTGAGAGAGGAAACCCGCTGTCGCCACTACCTGGGCTACTCTTTTCTATTAGCAGCAAGGGATATTTTATGCGCGGCATCTCATAGAGAGGATAGCACATACCACGGCCTTTGTTAAACCAGTTGTGGAGCACTGGCTGCAACGAGAAATAGCCCAATGGGCCCACCGACGGAAATCGATCCTAGAGCGATCGCGTATCAGGCGAGCGCTGTAACACTGAGCTACATGCCGACCCCGTGCTCGAGAAGGTGTTCGACGACCCATCGGTTAGTTCGACCTAACCATTCGGTCAACATCGTGTTGGTGTAACTCGGAACTTCCTTTTTTTTTGTTCGAGTGTGCGGTGTATTCGACCCTTCGAAGTTCGACCCAACGGGATTCTACTGTACATTCCCTTAACGTAATAATCATATTTGGCATCTGAGAAATCTATTTCGTAATTTTCCAGTAACACAATGGCCTCAGGCCACGATTAATTTCGCTATATGTTTCTATATAGCCTTAGTGGCTATAACATTTTTATTAATATCAGCAGACCCGTGGATTATTGTATGTGCCTGGGGTACACATGCCCTGACAAGGACAACCCCTGTTGTTCAGCTCTTTCTCCCAGCCTACTGGTTTAATCAAACACACCCTCTAAACTAGGCCGGAGTACACCCATTTTACACAAAAAACATTACTTTTGCATGGACCGGAATTACCACAAACAAGTCTTCAATGTCAACAAGTTACACATGTTTACAAACTACATGCTCTCCCCTGTTACTTCAGTCATGAAATAATCACAGTCAAACAGCAGACTACTTGCGCGGACAAATTTCCGGATTAGAATGGGACAAATGGGAAGATAACTGTAATCTGAGGCCATATGTACTGTTACTGTCCAATACAGTATGATGATGGCAAAATGGAAACACGTAGAATTCGTTTCATTTTTCAAACTAAACATTACAAAATTATCTCTAAGCATTTTGCAATGGAAGGAAAAAATTTAATTGCACAAATAGCAACTCTGAGTATCAGCGTTTTACAAGGGAAAAAACCTGGCTTTTCCGCAACAGATAATGATGCAATTTAAATGTCATTTAATGCAAAAAGAGAAAAAAGTTCACGTGGTATTTAATAAATTCTTCGAGGACAAATTTTTGCGAATGTCTTCTTGATAATGACCTTCAATACTTATACCGTCCGCGGTCAGTCTGGGATCGATCTCTGTTGGTGAGCCCATTGGGCTATTTCTCGTTCCAGCCAGTGCACCACAACTGGTATATCCATAGCTGTGGTGCCTGTTATCCTGTCTGTGGGATAGTGCATATAAAAGATTCCTTGCAACTAAAGAAAAAATGTAGGGGGTTTCCTTTATAAGACTATATGTCAAAATTACCAAATGTTTGGCATTCAATAGCCGATGATTAATAAATCAATGTGCTCTACTGGTGTCGTTAAACAAAGCAAAGATACTATACCAGATGACGAAGACGAAAGCACAGATGCTGATTATAACAACTTAATAGATTAGATATACATGTACTTCCAAAATGAACAGAAACATTAAACACATGATTAATAAATGTACATCAGATTCAATAAACTCGTAGCAGAAACGTAAACATGCTATGCTCACGATATGTTTTGGAGAGTTGCAGCCAAATTATTTAAAGGCTAAGTCTTGTGTTTTATGGGCGTATGGAAAAAATAAGGGACATGAATTTGAGAGACGTATTAATCCTGATGGTTCTCCAATAACCTTTGCTATACCAGACAAAAGCTGTATTATACATGTAGCTTCTTAAAGGGACATTCCTGAGTTTGCTGCATTTTAAGATGTTTCCGAACAATAAAATAGTTCTACCATTAAACTTACATATTAAATACATTTTCTTGTTTAGAATACCAGTGTCTGTATATTCAATGTGTTTCTGGTCGTCTTAATATTTGTAAGAAGTCCAAACTGATTTTGTCTTCAAATAATTTCGTACGTACGAAAAAACATCTTATAAAATAAGATGAAATTTAACCTAGTGCAAATATTAGAACGATCAGAAACACTTTTTATATACAGCCACTAATATTTTATGCAGAAAAATATATTTGATATGTAATTACAATCGTTAAAAAGTCTTTGTTAGTCGATAGCATCTTAAAAAATGCAGCAAACTCAGGAATGTCCCTTTAATGAATAGATCCGATGTTTTTTCACCTAAATCCACCGAAGACCAATTGACATTTAAAAGGACGTGCAACTCCTACTAGTTATGACATTTTGCACAATTTAATGAAAAACAAAATCAATCAAACATTGTGAAGCGAAATTTGTTTGTTATGTTCGTCTTTGTAATGCAATGTTAGCCCACTCGGAAATGTATGCTATTCGCTGCACTGATCACATTGTCAGAGTGAATGAATGTATGTATGCCTTCTGAGGTTGTGCTTGTATTTGCTTGAATACTGGCATTGGTGTGTAGACTTCGTTATTTAACTCAGTGTTGATGGGATTGATTGAAAATGAAGAAACCATTCTGAACTGAACAAAAGTCATGTAAATTTTATAGTAATCTACACATATTAAAATGATCATGTAGGCAGTTCAATACTTTAGCGTCTTATTGCTATGAAAAAAGGTACAGTACTGTAGTACACACGACCACGGCACATCAAATCACCTTGCATTTGATTTAGTTAAAGACACCATAAACTGCATTTTTTTGACAACTCTGGCAATTAACCAACATGAAATGCCGATGACATTGCCCCGGTGTTTATATTTTTCCTTAGCATTTATATTGCCAGAGAACTTTCCGTTTGTTTGTGTCATTTTTCATAGTTAATTATTTATTTTTGAGTATATACTTGGTTACGTGATCGCTAATTTGGATGCATTTCATCAGATAAATATAGAATACTAAACGAGCTTGCTTGTCGTACCATTTTTATGAAATGAGTGAACAGTTTTGTTCTTACTAACACTGTTCACGAGTTTCATAAAAATGGTATGACAGCCAAGCTAGTTCAGTATTTTTTTATTTATTACAAACCAACTGCAAACAAGCCGCAACACAGAAGTAAGTAGATGTTGATATCTGCTACACGCTATTTTTCTACGAATTGGGTCAGCAAGTGATCTACGTCACGCTCACGTCACGACAATATTACACTAGTTAGATATTAAGTTATTGTTATGCCACGAGCGTTATCTTACACTGGTGTGTAATAAATATAAATATAACCTAGTGTTGTAGACTGGCTAACTATTTTATGTTTGCATCAAATGACAGATAGTCGTTTCATAACAACCTATTCAATAGAATCAGAACAGTCTATACAGATCATGTTAACTTTGATAGAATTCAAATAACTTTTTCAAGAAAATTTGACCCGTAAACCTGCAATCACAGTGATTCAATTGGTAAATATTTATATGTTTATCTTAAATAGGGTCATATTTCACATCACAAATGGTTAAAAAAAAGTACGAACGTAATGAAGAAATCGTAACTTGCGTCAAACAATAACAAAAGAGATGTAAATGAAGTAGTTCTGCTACCTATCTCTGACTTTGACGGACGATTTCTCGCTTGGCAGTAAGTCCACATGCGATTAAAACAAATATATATATATATATATATACATATATATATATATATATATATATATATATATATATATATATATACATGTCCGTTCCCTTACAGTGAGGATGGCGCATATAAATGATCCTTTGCTGCTAATGGAAACATGTAGCGGGTTTCCTCTCTATGAATAAGTGTCAAAATTACCAAATGTTTGACATCCAATACTGTATTATTAATATATTAATAAATCAATGTGCTCCAGTGAACACAACTTTAACCTTTAGTAACAGCTGTTTACATGTTGCACTGACAAACGTTTACAGCTGTTTACATGTTGCACTGACAAACGTTTACAGCTGTTTACATGTTGCACTGACAAACGTTTACAGCTGTTTACATGTTGCACTGACAAACGTTTACAGCTGTTTACATGTTGCACTGACAAACGTTTACAGCTGTTTACATGTTGCACTGACAAACGTTTACAGCTGTTTACATGTTGTACTGACAAACGTTTACAGCTGTTTACATGTTGCACTGACAAACGTTTAGAATTGTTGTTTTAATATTGTTACGAAAAAACAGATATTATCGGAAACATACACACTACGAAAACACGGATATTATCGCAAACATACACACACATTTCCGGAGACGCTCACTCCCTGTTAAAAAGGTACACCGATTTTCATGTCTCATGTATATGGAGAACTAGGACGTAGACCACTTAAATTAATTATCTTTTTTATTTCATGAATTTATGCTAAATGACTCTTGCATAAATGGACACAGCTATACTTAGATCCAACATATTAAACAATTATTTAACAGCCTAGTTATGACAGATACATGGATGTCCCATAAATTCGCAAAAAACAAACAAAATATATATAAAAAAAAAAAGAATCTTGAATAAAGCAAATTAAGACAGCATGCCAAGTAACTTCCAACGTGTAACAATAATACTGCAACTTGATCTAGAGGGAAAACATACTTAATAACCTAACAGTACAAACATACCTCACCATAAGACCAAACAAACAGTGAATCACCATACTTAAATTTATAACATCGAATCACTACCTCTCAATTGAAATAGGACGATGGAACAACTCCCCCGTAGAAAATCTATTACCCACACTATGTGACTCTAATGATATTGACGATGAATATCATTATTTATTATCTTGTGTCTTCGTTAACGAACCCCGAAATTATTTCCTAGAACAATATTTAATTTAAAGACTTACTGACCAGTAATAAATCAGGTGTCTAAGAAACGTAGGTTAATCAGTTAAACTAATTAATGCTAAATGCAACAGAAGACCGTAGATATAACTGTATCAATATTTATCCTATAACTTACCCATGATATCCATGTCATAAACCCATGCGATAATTTTAGTGTATTAACCCGGTTAATAATGGTATGCAAATTTACAAGGTCTCTAGGTAATGTGTTTCTGTGGATGGGTCATTTGCTTACAAGCCAGTAAGACCTGTGTATCTGAGCGTAACGTTTTCGAAGATTTAGTTAAAAATCCGTGACGTCAAACTAATTTGTGCTAATCACGATGACGTCATATTACCGATGGCGGCGACTTTAGTACTGTGATTTACTAAAATTGAATTAAAATGTTATTTTAGAAGTGTTACAGGATAAATAGAATTCGCGACTCGTGTTTTTTAATATGTAAAATATCAACCTCGTCTAGTTTTACAGCATTAATTCACGAGGACAGATAATCCGTAATTCCTCGTAGTGAGTTAGTTATTCTCTTTATTACCCATTGTCAATCTTTAACGATTTTAAAAGTATATTTACGTTCTCGCTGCTGTAACAACTAACAAGCTCTACCAGCCATAACAATATATTCATACGCGCCGTTACTGGTGCACACCCAACAGTATCCACCAAAGAATAGTTCCAAAAAACCCGTCAAAATAATTTTTTTTTTTTTTTAAACATTTGTACATATATTTTGAATTTTAATTCCGTAAATATTCGTATCGTAAAAAAATATTTGAAGTTCGTAGTAATAGTTTGACCAATGAATGGAATCATGAATGAACAAAAAGTAGTCCCGGCAGCATGTAATTGCCAATCAAATCTTGTCTTTTTAAAGCCAGCCAATCAGTGACTGTAGAAGCAATCTGCACACTGTGCAGAGATCGAAAAAATATTACCCCGTATATTTGAGCCCATATGGGTAATAATATTCTCTATATGCACTTATATATTATATACTTATATTCTTTATTCGTTAAAGGGACATTCCTGAGTTTGCTGCATTGTATGATGTTTCAGACTAATAAAATATTTCTACGATTAAACTTACATATTAAATGTATTTTCTTGTTTAAAATATCAGTGTCAATGTGTTTCTGGTCGTCTTAATATTTATAAGAAGCCCAAACTGGATTTTGTCTTCAATAATTTCTTACGTACGAAAAAACATATATTTTAGGTAAATAAAATGAAATTTAACCTAGTACAAATATTAGAACGATCACAAACACGTTTAATATACAGCCACTAATATTTTATGCAGAAAAATATATTTGATATGTAATTACAATCGTTAAAAAGTCTCTGTTAGTCGATAACATCTTAAACATTGCAGCAACATAGGAATGTCCCTTTAATAATTTCCTTGCCATGTAAAACATTGCCGGTCATGTTTCCCCTTATGTCGTTACCTAACGGCCTGGGTGTAATAAAGTTATGTTCTTTTGATGTCGATTAATTTTGTTTGATTACCAATAGCGAACATTTTATTTTATTTTTATTTTCCTTTTTGTGTGTGTGTGTGTGTGTGTGTGTGTGTGTGTGTGTGTGTGTGTGTGTGTGCTCCGATGTTATTTAATATCCATTCATCCATTTATCCGCCCATGTAATGAGTGTTCAAACATCCATTAACGTATTAGATGGCACAAAGAGATCCCATGTGGCCAGAAATAGAGAATAACTAGTTAATGACGTCGGATATCTGCTTTATTCTATGACGGTAAGAATGGGAAATTCCTCGAGGCTTGCCGAGTACAATTTCTCATTCGGCCTGAACAGGATAAAGCAGATATCCGACGTCTGTAACTAGTTATTATTTTTATTCTGCAGACCATTAAGGGGAAAAGCTATTATTTCTGTTATGTCTGCCACATTGGTCTAGAGGTCAAATTAGCAATTTTGTAACGTGTGATGTCATATGAGTAACGTCAAAAATCATAATCTGCTAGTATACGTTTATGACTTTGCTTTAATCGGTCGTCATAATTTGTCAATAGAAACAGTGGTTGCAGGATAAATATCCCTTAGTCAGCGTTTCCTAACGTAATGGTGTGGACATTTAAGCTATCACAAAGAGATTTCTTTGACAATAAAATTGACAGACATTGGCTTAATACTAGGTTGATTGTTCTCCAAGCTGGGGTTTTTTTCATGTACTGTACCACTAGAGCATATTGATTTATTAATCATCGGCTATTAGCTGTAAAACATTTGGTAATTGTGACATTAAGTCTTAGAGAGGAAACCCATTACATTTTTCTATTAGTAGCAATGGATCTTTTATATGCACCATCCCACAGACAGGATAGCAAAATACCACGACCTTTGATATACCAGTCGTGGTGCGCTAGCTGGAACGAGAAATAGTCCAATGGGCCTACCAACGGGAATCGACTCCAAACTGACCGCGCACCAAGCGAGCGCTTTATCCCGCCCCCGAGAATTTAAATAATCTTATTACACATATAATAATTTGTTCATTTCGTGTCATGTTCTGGGGTGTTCCGTAACTCATTACGCTAAATTACAATCACCATTAACACCGTCGCCATCATCATGATCTTCTTCTTCGTCTTCATCACTATTATCATCATCATGAACATCATAATCATTAATGTCATCATCAACGTCATCATCATCATCGCCATTATCACAGTCACCACCATTATCGTCATCGTGAACATCATAATCATCATCAACGTCATCATCATCATCACCATTATCACAGTCACCATTATCAGCAGTAACAGCAACGCCGTCAATGCTTTTGCTGTTGGTGTGTTGGTTAGTGTTGGTGATGTTGACGATGATGGCGATGATGATGATGATGGAAATGACGACGATGGTGGTGATGATGCCGATGATGGTGATAAAAGTGGTTGTTGTGTATGATGGTGATGATGTTGATGATGATGGTGATTGCGTCGATGATGATGGCAATGATGATGATTATTATGATTATGATGATGATTATGATGATGATGTTGTTGATGATGATGATGATGGTGGTGGTGATGATGGTGATAATGATGATGATGAAAATGATGATGATAATGATAGTGATACTAGTGGTTGCTGTGTATGATGGTGGTGATGATGATGATAATGATGTTGATGATGGTGATAATAGTGGTTGTTGTGTATGATGATGATGGTTGTGATGTTAGAGGTGGCGATGGTGATAATGATGTGGTGGTGGAGGTTGCGGAAAATGTCATAGTGGTGGTAATGCTGGTGTTTTCAGAAAAAGAGTTTTCACAGTGATTCATGAGTGCATGTCATCAAAGCTGTACTCATTTCAATGAGATCCAGCAAACTAGTCTAGTGGCAGTCTTCTCTGTGGAGGCGCAACAGGGGTGACATTGCCAGTAAAGGATCTCGTCGGGAGTGGCTGTCCAACTTTAGATGACGCATTACAAAAAGATCCACAGAGTCAGCCAGTTTTGAAAGGGTGCCAAATGGTGCCAAATTGCGAAGATCCGGTTTTGTCATTCACATTTTGGCTGTTTTAGTATCATCAGAATCATAATCATTATTATCATCATCATCATCATCATCATCACCGTTATCATCATCATCGACAGTAGCATCATGATGACGATCAGCATCATCGTTATTATGATTATGATGATGATGATTATTATTATGTTGTTTTATATAGTTTTGCATTGGGCCTTAATTACGAAAACGAATCAGGTACATATGATAATAGTAAACATCCACCATTGTATCAGAATTTGTTTAAATTAGCCTTGTCATTTCGGCGTTAGTTCCACACATTAGAGGATCTCGTTGAAACGCTTGGGAGATATTACACTTTTTGGAGGGCTTTAGTTTCGGGGGAAAAAATCGAAAGTGCATCAAAAACAGGAAGTGGTTTGCAATTCGAACGTCCGTCTGAGTGCCGTAGGTTTCGAGTGAGCTTCAACGGAGATAAAAAGTGGTACTCTACTACATATCGTCCGGCTGGGTCATTAAAGTACATTTAACGTTTAATGGAGTTAGTGATAAACATGTTGTTGTGTTCAAGTTAAAATCAATATTTCAACAATCTGTCAACGGTCCGAAGAGTCGTCGGTGGTCGGTTCGCCTCTCTGCAACGGTTCCGAGTGAATATTTGTAAGAAGCCCAAACTGGATTTTGTCTTCAAATAATTTCGTACGTACAAAAAAAAACATATTTTAGTAAATAAAATTTAACGTAGTACAAATATTAGAACGATCAGAAACACGTTTAACACACAGCCATTAATATTTTATGAAGAAATATGTATTTGATATGTAATTACAATCGTTAAAATGTTAAAATGTAAAATGACAACATCTTAAAAATTGCAGCAAACTCAGGAATGTCCCTTTAAAACTTGAACCTTTATTTCGGTACACTCAGGCCGTCAAACGACAGCATATGAGGAATTGTTGTGCAATGGGTATTTACAGTGACAAGATGACAACAGGAGTTCTTCGTAGAATATATACAAACATAATTCAAAATAGCTATATACACATTTTAAAAATAAAGACGCATGGTGACAAGACATTCAAATATAGCATAGAGATTGTTTTACATGTCAGTACTTTTAAAAGTATCAAATGATATTGAAGATGTTTGTCTATGGTTTACTGAATTTACTAATAATTTCAGAAATGAATTTTGACATTTTACAGAGGGTGCTTATGTTATTACGATTAAGCAGTTCTTTGAATTTAAGTGTGCTAGTTTTTTTTTTGTTCATAATAATATGACTTTATAAGCCTTTAGCATGTATTCATAAAATAATTTCATTTGAATAAGTAGTCATATTCATCTCCAATATCATTTTCTTTGCACAATGTACATACTCTGTTTTCGACTGGGATGCTATTCCAGCGTCCCGTTTCTATGGGAAAATAGTGATTACATGTTCTGAATTTCAGAAGGATGGTCCACAATTTCCGGGTAATTTAATAAAGTATTTTTCCAAATTTAAAGTTTGTTTAAAAATAAAATATGTTTTGCCTTTGGATGTAGACTCGATGTTGTTATGCCATATTTGTTTGTAGATACTGGTCTAATTGCCTTCGTTTAGCATGTTCAGTTTGCATCTTTATGGATGGAACATGTTTTGACATATAAATATTGAACATGCCTAGGTTGTTTAACAGGCGAATTAAGTTTTATAGCCAGTTATAGCTGTGCCCGTTTGCAGTAGAGTCTTTTATCATATAATTAAGAAGTAAATGAGAGATTTTTGTAGATTTACCTTTAACTATACGTGCCCAGAATCCGATAATTCTTTGATCTATAATTGTTTTTTGTGGCGTTCTAGCAAGTGCCCCATATAACACAAAAATAGAAGTACCTTTTTTTACCGGCAATACTCGTCTGAGAAAATTTATAAGAATATTTTCTATTATGTCCACATTTTCGTATCCCCAGATTTCACAGCCATACAAAAGTATTGGGAGGATCATTGAGTCATATTGTTTAAGCTTGCAATCATTGGTAAATTGTTATCCTTGGCTTTGGATAAAATATATTATATATTGCTTTCGTTGCATACTGAGTTAAACTTTGTTTTGTTATTTTAAATTTGTAACATTTTCAAAAGACTTATCTCCAAGAGTAAACGTTTTCTTATAGTCATTTGTATTTCCATTAATTATTAGGGGGTTTTTTTTCACTATTTACTTTATGTTTCCATGTTTTTGCAATATTAAAAAAGGCATTTAGATTTGTTTGATTGGTTTTTTGTTTTGTTTTTTGTGTGTGTTTTTTTACAAATCGTGAGCATTAGTTGCTAGTAGTGCAGTATCGTCGGCATATAGGAGACAAAGTAAGTGGATACCGGTGTCTAGGAAGCAGTCGTGTTCATCTATAGCGGTGGCTACCCCTGAACAATTAGAATTTAGTAGCTGGCTTCTAGGTCATTCAAATACAGTGAAAATAGGACAGGTGACAAATTTTCAACTTGGCGGACTCCGGTATTGCACAAAAGTAATTGTAAGTATTCGTTATTTACACTGATACAGGATTTTATGCCTTAATACATTTCTTTATAATTCTAAGGAATTTGCCATTTATAGTATTAATAATGTTTGCCAAAGGAAGCTTCTAGATATCGTATCAAATGCTGTTCGGAAATCAATAAACGCACATAATAATTTCGTTTTTCTTCTTTAATCTTTCCTGTTAGCCAGTCATTTGGGATATTGAATAGTTTTGAATATATTGGCAACATTTTGTCTGAAGTAGATTTAATGTACTTATTTGTAATATTATCTATTCCGGAAGGTGTTCCATTTTTCATCTGTTTTGTTGCATTTTAAATTTCTCTTTCTTCAATCGGTTTATCTAGAGCGTCATTATTTCAGTCAAGAGGTTCAAAATTGGTGTCTTGGTTTATATTATTATCAACAAAATCTCCTTCATTTACTTTTACTTACCAGAGACAATTGTTCGATGTCGAGTAACAGGAAACGCCTCTATTCCGACAATGAGGTGTGTTTTTCCAGATCGAAATAGACAATACTGGACTTTAAGTTTTTTCTTACAGGAAGGAAGGAAATGTTTTATTTAACTTAGCATCCAAAACACATGTTATTTACGGCTATATCGCTTCGTTGGTGGGTTTTTTTTTACAGATGCCAACGGTCATTCGCGAAATTTAAACATCGCGAACATGCGTTAAGGTGCGTATTCGCGACAAAACTCCTCACGTCGCAATATTAATCCGGTTTACAGTACCACCCCTGCCATTGGTGAGAGTGTCTGCTGTCAAACATTGTTCTCTCTGGAAAATAAATGTATGCAGTTGTATTCCGCCTGCTACTTCTGTGACAAGTGGTCTTGTGCTTGAAACATGTATGGAGTAACTACAAAACCTGTTTTTGTTTTTGGCAGAAATTTGACTTGAACAAAATCTAAATCTTCTACGTGATCAAACTTATATTTTCAAGTTGGTAAAAGTAAAAAAACGAAGAAACAACAGATCAAAACAAATATAGTAACAAGATAGGTTTCATCCATTATTGGTGGCTGATGAGTAACTGACTCACAAACGTTTAATACATGAAATGGGAAAGGCAAACGATTCTCTATATGCATTTTTAAAACCCCTTATTAAACAAAATCAAATCGAAATCGAGGTGGGGTTTTTTAGGTTTCTGTTTTCTTTTGATTCAACAAGATTGCTTATCGCCAGTATCAGCCTACGTCCAAAAAACCCACAACCACAAAACATGATGATTAGAAAAACGTTTGACACTTTTGAGGTGGATATATATATTTTTTTTTAATAAATACACAATGTAAACTTATTATTTTTATTTTTCAAAATGTAGTTTTAAAACATGTACTGACATATAAAGTTATTTTTAATTATTATTATAATATTTAAAATTTTATTTTTATTTTTTAAAACCACCACAAATATTTAACAAGCTGTCATTCAAAGGCCTTATGGCGGGAGTAGGTACACGTCTGCGCATACTATGCAGTGAGTCGCAAACGTTAGAGAAAAGGATTGAAGAATATGCCAAGTATTTTGTATTGGCCGGTTGGGATTATTCCAGTGCTGTTACAGAATGTCTGAGCTAGTTAGCACAGAGTTGCTTCATGTTAGCAACATTAAATAAGTGAGGTGGCTTGCTAGCAAGGTCAGAGCTATGCGTACTTTGAGGGCCAATTTGTACACAATTATATATCACTTCGAGTCTGTTGCGACAGGCTGGCTAAAACAAATGAAACCAACTTCATTCTTAAAACCAACGTTCATTTCATTTTTATTTATTTCAATTTATTTTCGTGCTTATATCCCATTAAGGTTCAAGCGCGCTGTCCTGGGCTCACACCTCAGCTATATTGGCTGTCTGTTCGGGACAGTAGGTTAGTTGTTAGTTAGTGGCTAGTGAGAGAGAAGAGGGTGTAGTGGCCTTACACCTACCCACTGAGCCCTTAAGAACTCGCTCTGGTTTGGCGTCGGTACTGGGCTGCGAACCCAGTATTTACCAGCTTATAGTCCGATGTTCATTTTGTTGGACATTTTGCCTATTTTATCGGATCTGTTCCAGCGTAAAACCCTGATCGTCACTGATGTGACGTATTATACTAGAAGGCCTAGTGATGAAAGTTTTTAACTGCAAGTTGGATCCCGAAGGAACTGATGACAATATGAAGCACTTCGTGGATGCATATGATCACAGGACATCCACTTATGATGGAATTAAGACTCCATGGGCAGTGTATCTGAGACTTCAAAGAAGACCCGTTTCTTCCATCACGTGTAGATGGAGATATTGCATATCTGGACAAGAAGCTTGCCTATTTTAATGAGAAACCACTCTAGAGTTTTTCAAACTTCGATTACACCCAGTGGCCTGCTGAAAGAGAAGCCATGTCAGTCTATGGTAAAGATGATATTGCTGACCTGTTGGAACATTCCTCTGTGCTCTTTCCCATAGATGAAAAACGACCGATCTCTCAAGAGTTCACCTTGTTAAAGGGTTACTTCAAAGGTTTTTGTGACAAACCCGTCTTTGACACATAAGCCGTCTGCTCAAAAATCAGCTCGTAAAGTACATGCATGTCAGCAAATTAGTTGAGCTGATGTTTGTAATGAATCCGTGCACAACTATATGTGATAGAATGTTCTAAAGCAAGAGACACTTGAAAACACTCTGACATTAATGACACATGGACCCAAGACACTGAGAGATTTCTGTCCTAAAGCTGCTGTAAAGGAGTGGATTCGAAGTGCCCAGGGTACACGTCATATCTTGTCTTTAAAATCTGATACGGCTGAAGGTATTTTACATTAATAATTACCCAATTTAAAAAAAATACCTTTGTCATCTGCAATTCCAAACAAAACTGTACTTTTGTCAAATATAATATGTATACCTTTCACCTGTGTCCACAGTTCAACAGTTTTCAACACTTCGTTAACATTTGCACATTCGTAAAATAAATGCTCCAATGTTTCTGGTTGAACATTACAAAAATTTCAAATATCTGTTTCTATATATTTAATTGTATATAAAAAAGAATTTGTTGTTAATATTCTATATACAATTTTATACTGAAACCACAATAAGAAAGGGTCTTTTAAAACTAAATGGTAAGCTATAATATTGTTTCCACTTCTGTAAAGAAAACACATAACCTAATTCAGAGTATTTAGATTGTGAAGCAGGAACTGCATTGTTCTTGTTGAACAGTTTATATATTGCTTTACTTCCTTTTTTTGTCTTTCAAAAA
Source organism: Gigantopelta aegis (assembly GCF_016097555.1). Taxonomy (NCBI): domain Eukaryota; kingdom Metazoa; phylum Mollusca; class Gastropoda; order Neomphalida; family Peltospiridae; genus Gigantopelta; species Gigantopelta aegis. The sequence goes on along the minus strand of NC_054703.1, from coordinate 21,612,086 downwards.
TATTCTTAAATTAAAAGGGAAAATGGGATTATTCATGGTACAAATAGTTGAATATCAATTTTTATCCTGTCTATAAAAGTTTTAATATCTTTTATTAAAGTTGCATATTCTAAACAAAAATTGATTTAATGTTATACTCTACTTTACATGTGTCGAAGTTCATAAACTGTCCATTCTCTTGTATAAAAAATACAATTTTTTTTACAACATAATGTTTGTACAGTATAGGTTTGTGATCTTTGATTATAGAACTATTTAACCAAATATTTGTACTTATTATTTCATCGTTATTTTCCCAAGTTTGTTTTTGGTGAATCCCTATCCAGCTCTATAATACATTTTTCCAGAATATATTTTTTATTTGTTTTTGTTTTCTTTGAATAAAATTGTCTCCAAATTTAAACATATCTTCTGTCTTTAATTTTGTTACTGCCTGGAATAAAGTTACCCATTTTGAATCTGAAGTGAAGAATCTTTTTTATTCAGGAAGCTTTTAGTGCGATTATAGTATTGCAACTTCGTCTAGAGGAAAAACGTACTTAATTTTCAAAGATAAACTAACATTAGAAAAATACCTCACTATAATGCTAGAAAAACTGTGAATCGGCATACTTAAATGTATCACTACCCCCCCCCCCCCCCCCCCCCCCCCCCCCCCCCACCCCGAAATTGAAATAGGACGATGGAACAACACCCCTGTAGAAAATCGATTATGCACACTATGCGACTCTAATGATGTTGGCGATGAATATTATTATGTATACTCTTGTGCCTTCTTTAAAGGACATACTCTAGTTTTTAAACACTAAGATATATTTTTGATTATAAGAGCCGTTTTTCATAATACTTTACTTAGATATGTTTTCTAAAATGCTATTTTTAACTAAATCCCAGTATCCTGACATTAAAAGACTTATTGACCAGTAATAAATTAGGTGTCCTAAGAAACGTGTGTAAATTAATGAAAATAATTAATGATAAATTCAGAAGACCATAGATATATCTTTATCAATATATACCACGCCGCTCGAGACATTGTATTATTGTATATATGTATTTATATATGTTTTATACTTATACTGTTTATTCTTTAATAGTCTTCTGTAAATCCTGTCCTATCTTCACATGTAAACCATTGTTGTTCATGTTTCCCTATATGCCATTGCCTAACGTCTTCGGTGTAATAAAGTGTTGTTTTGTTCTGTTAATCGTTTGTTTTAATCGCAATAGCGGACATTTAATTCTCTTCTTTTTTTTGTCTTCTTTCTTTCGTTCTGTTTTTTCTTTGTGCCGAGATGTTGTTTAATATCCATTCATCCATTTATTCGTTCATCTAGTGACTGTCCAAAGATCCATTAACGTATTAGATGGCATTGCTTTGACAAGTTGCGTTGAACGAATGATCAATCATAGACTTTTCTGGTATCTTGAATCCCACAAATTGCTTCCTAACGTGCAATGTGGGTTCGTATTTAGACGTAGCACGGTCGATCGTCTTGTTAGATTTGAAACGTTTTGTAGGGAAGCTTTCATCCACAATCAGCACTTAATTTTGTGATTTGGAGAAATAATGGGTCTTAGAGGTCGACTTCATCTTTTCATTTCTCAATTTTTAAAAGAAAGATCTTTTAAAGTCTGGGTGGGGTCGACTTTGTCCGACATTCACCCACAAGATGTGGGTGTACCTCAAGGTAGTATCCTGTCTGTAACTTTATTTTCTGTGAAAATTAAAAGCATCACACAATTTTTAAAACTTGGTGTTGATTGCTCGTTATATGTCGATGATATTAAAATTTGTTACAGATCGTCCAATATGAGTACCAATGCACGTCAGTTGCAGCTTTGTTTGAATAAACTTTATCAATTGGAAACTGACAATGGCTATAGGTTCTCAAAGTCAAAGACTGTTTGTATGGATATCTGCTAGAAAATAGGTCTCCACTTAGATCCACAGTTGATTTTGGACAAAAACTGATTCCAGTTGTGGAGCAGACCAAATTTCTGGGGATTATTTTTGACAGGAAGCTATCTTATGTGCCCCCATCTTAAATGTGTATAACAGAAGTGCTTAAAATATCTAAACATGTTATAAGTAATGCGCTACTTGGAGACCACGATCATGTCAAGGTTTTAGTTCTCTTTGTAATTTACATTACTCAGATCTTCTTATACATGTTATAATTAGCTGTCAGTATTTATCTAAAACCAAAGATGACTTTTGGTGTTCAATCTTAGATATTGGTCCAATTGAGCTAAGCACACAATTGCATTATCTTTCAGACGAGGCGTTTATTACCCAATTACTATCTTGTCATCCGCCTTTAGGCCTTGATAAAGATACCACGAGATCATACGTTGAGATTGTCGTAAAATTCATATATCTATTAAGTAAAAAATATTTTAACATGTTAATTAATAACTGAGATACAGTACACAGCAAAACGGTAAACATTGTGTCCACGTACAATCCTTACACAATAATTTCCATCAGAATTAGTGTTCAAGTTTGGGCAGTTATTAAAACCTTAGAAGAAACAAAAGATTCTAGTCTTGTGTCGTGCTCGCACCGGTCACACATACTTGACCCATTCATTTATTCTGAAGAAGGATCCTCTACCTCAGTGTGAGCGCTGTCATCTGAAGGAAACTAGTAAAGATATATTTTGCTATTTTTTCGTGATACTGACTTTTCTTCTAAATTTTAATTTTACATATCTGTATTTTTACACAGGTCTTTACACTGTTTGATTTTAACTCTTGAATTTTTCTACTGATTTTGATCATCATCTACGTTTACATTTACACTAGTTTGACACACAATAGCCGATGTATATTTCGTGCTGGGGTGTCATTAAACATCAATTCTATTCTATTCTATTCTACGTATTAGATGGCACAAAGATATTCCATGTGGCCAGATATTTTCCTTAAACAGTCAGTGTTTCCTAACGTAATGGTGTGGACATTTAAGCTGTCACAAAGAGAATTCGTGGGCAATACAGTTGACAGACATTAGCTTATTACCAGGTTAATCGTTCTGCAGGCGCTTTTCTTTTTCCATTATTGTCGAGAATTTCGATTCTCTTGTCATACATCCAATACTTTGTTCATTTCTTGTCACGTTCTGAGGTCGTCCGTATCTCATTACGCTACATTATCATCACCACTAACACCGTCAGCATCATCATCATCATCAGTCTTATCATCAACGTCATCATCATCACAATTACCACCGTTAACGTCATCATGAACATCACCATTATCACAATCACCATTATCAGCAGCAACAGTAACGCCGTCGGTGCTATTATTGTTGGTGTTTTGATTAGTGTTGGTGATGATGGCGATGTTGATTATAATAATGAGAATGCCGACGATGATGATAATAATAGTGGTTGTGGGTGTTGATGGTGATGACGAGGATTATGGTGATGGTGGCGATGATGATGAAGATGATGATGGTCATAATAGTGGTTGTTGTGTATGGCGATGATGGTTGTGGTGTTAGAGGTGGACATGGTAATAACGGTGATAATGATGCCGATGGTGGTGATAATAGTGGTTATTGTGTGTGGTGATGATGGTTGTGGTGTTAGAGATGGACATGGTAATAACGGTGATAATGATGTGGTGGTGGAGGTTGCGGAAAACGTCATAGTGGTGGTGGTGATGCTGGTGTTTTCAGTAAAGAATGTTCACAGTGATTCATGAGTGAATGTCATCACAGCTGTACTGCAAGGGTATCCATTGGACTCAGTAGTTTGCCGAGATGCGGTTTTGTCATTCACATTATGGCTGTGACTTTTTTGTATCATCATAATCATTATCATTATTATTATCATCACCACCACCATCATCATCACCATCAGCATCATCGTTATCGTCAGCAACATCATAATGATGATGATGTTCATCATCATCATCATCGTCATCATCGTTATTATGATTATGATTATTATTTTGTTTTATATAGTTTTGCATTGAGCTTTAATTATGAAAAGGAATCGGGCACATACGGTAATAGTAGACATCCGCCACGGTATCAGAATTTGCTTAAATTAGCCTTGTCATTTCGGCGTTAGTTCCACACATTAGATGATCTCGTTAAAACGCCTGTTTTCGGGGAACAAAATCGAAAGTGTATCAAAAACAGGAAGTGGTTTGCAATTGGAACGTCCGTCTAGGGTGCCGTAGGTTTCAAGTGAGCTTAACGGAGATAAAATGTGATATTATAGGTAATACTAAACCCGGCTGGGTCAAAGTTCGAGGTGCACCCAGCTTTTGATAGAGAAGTGAACACTACAAGTCCTGTGATTGGCGATAAATGTGAGTGTGTTGGTTGTAAAAAAATTCAGTTTCATCTGGGAAAAAAACAAAATGTATGCAATTTTATTTCATCTGGTACCACTGTGTCAAGTAGCCTTGTGTTTGAAACATGTATGGGGTACCTGTCAAAAAAGTACTCGAATTTTGTACGGAACTAGGGTAGTCATAGACGCTACCCGTTATCTCAGAAATGAGCATCTTGACCCCCACTTTTTTCTGATTCACTTTAAGGGTGAGGGGTGGTAGTATTTATATCCGTGGTGTTTATGTCGATTGATACGCTGCAGGTAGGAATTTTAGCCGCATATGTTACTATTGCCGTCTACGGGATTTGGTAGTATACACCCTATAGCACATATCGTTCGGCTGGGTCAAAGTTCGAAGTGCACCTAACGTTGAATGGGGTTAGTGATAAACATGTTGGTGTGTTCAAGTTAAACCGTGAAGGAAAGCAAAACACAGTCAATAATTATCATTCAATTTACTGATGTAACAGACATTTTCAGAAACAAAACACAGTCAATAATTATCATTCAATTTACTGATGTAACAGACATTTTCAGAAACAAAACACAGTCAATAATTATCATTCAATTTACTGATGTAACAGACATTTTCAGAAACAAAACACAGTCAATAATTATCAGATTTACTGATGTAACCTACATTACTCAGAAACAAAACACAGTCAATAATTATCATTCAAGTCATAATTATCATTCAATTTACTGATGTAACAGACTTTTCAGGCCAAACAAAACCACAGTCAATAATTATCATTCAATTTACTGATGTAACAGACATTTTCAGAAACAAAACACAGTCAATAATTATCATTCAATTTACTGATGTAACAGACATTTTCAGAAACAAAACACAGTCAATAATTATCATTCAATTTACTGATGTAACAGACATTTTCAGAAACAAAACACAGTCAATAATTATCATTCAATTTACTGATGTAACAGACATTTTCAGAAACAAAACACAGTCAATAATTATCATTCAATTTACTGATGTAACAGACATTTTCAGAAATACTACATACTAGAAAGTGGCATTAAATTGTTCCGTTTCGCCAGTTCCCAATAATTATTATAAACCATGACCACTAATGTCCATTTAGTCACGTTTGTCCTGAATTGCTAGACACAACATGCAAGTAAATTATTCCAGCCTTTCTTCACCCTGTGATAAAATAAACTTCATGTTTTCGCTTCAGTACTCTCATTCCGGAAATGAAACTCAAAATAATGCACCAATAATAGGTTACTGAACAAACTTACTTAAGTTGTGGGTTTTTTTCTCTACTAGTTGCTAATGAGCGCCACATCAGTCAGTGCCAAATAAACGTGACTTATTTCGGCTACCAAAGGTACTAGTATATTAGCTGTTAACATCTAAAGCCTTGAGGGTTTCTGTTACACGCCAGATGGGTAATCCTCTTTATTCGGTACCAGAATCAATTGTGTTTTTGCAGACCGATATATGCAATATTGGCCATTTACGTTGTTTACAGGAAGGAAGGAAACGCACTCCACAGATTTCATTTACGGTTATATGGCTTGGATGTTTTTTTTTTGTTTTTTTTTTGTGTTTTTTTTATACAGATGTCGTTCGCAAAATTTTAAATATAATAATAATAATAATAGATTTTTATTTCAGATTAGAGATCCATAGAACATATATAAACATCACATACAAAACTGATTACATAATATACAGCAGCTTGTGCCAGCGATTTACACATACAGATTTGACGTACACAGTTGTACACAGCAGGTGGGAAAGTAGGTCGTTTGAGATTGTTTCGGTTCTGCTCTTCAGCGAATATGCTGTTGAGCGAAGTAAAGCGCCAAAGCTTTTTACTCGATGACTGACAAACATCTTGCTGGCACTGAATGGTCGTCGTTGTCCGATCATCCATCGGTATGCATTATTATAACATATGTTAAGATCCTTCATGGTATCCTGTGTAAATTTCACCCATAATGCACCCGCGTACAAATTATTACAATAACTCACAAATAATTGTGTTTTAAAAGATTCTGAACATTTTGCAAATCGCCGCAACAACATATTTGCACGTACACAAAGGGCTCAATATTGCCGTTTAATGTCTTTATCGTCTTTCATGTTTTTGCATATAATATGACCTAGATATTTATAGTTGTCAACAAATTTCAGTACATCACCACACAAATATATCGAAGGCACATTGATCAACTTCAGAGTTTCTGGCTCAATACAATGTAGCGAACATAAATGGTGGGTGCGTATTCGCGGAAAAACAAACTCCTCACGTCGCAGTATTAATCCGGTTTACAGTACCACCCCTGCCATTGGTGAGAGTGTCTGCTGTCAAACATTGTTCTATCTGGAAAATAAATGTATGCAGTTTTATTCCGTCTGCACCACTGTGACAAGAGGCCTTGTGTTTGAAACATGTGTAGGGTAACTATAACACTGCAGGGCCGTAGCTAGCATGGGGGGTAAGGAAAAACTTCGGAAAGCATTATAGAAACTTAAAGAAAAGGAGTTTTAGACTATTAACTACTCAGTTGCCCCCCCCCCCCCCCCCCCCCCCCCCCCCACCGCCACCCCAAACAAAAATTCCTAGCTACGGCCCTGAACACTAAGTACTACAACTTTTTTTTGCGAAACTTCGACTTGGAAAAAACAATCAAAATCGGATATGTGATCAAGCTTATATTTCCAAGCCGACAAAAGTGAAAAACGAAGAAACAACAGATGCATTTTCTAATGTGCTCGTTCATAGAAATGGTATTAAAATGAAAGTCGTCTAGTAATCTCTCTTTATTACTGTTTTTTAAAAATCAAATCGAAATGGCAGAGTTATAGATTTATTTATATAGGTATGTATTTTCTATTGATCCAACAAGACTGCTGCTTATCTATCGTCAGCAGTAGCCTACTTCCAAAAAAAACAATACTCACAAAACAGGATAATTAGACAAACGTTTGACACTTTTGAAGTAGAATATAGATTTAGAAGCAATAAATACACATATTATTTTTCCTTTACACAATGTAGTTTTATACATATCAAGTTATTTTAGTTAATCTTTTTTATTACTGTTTTTCGAAAACACCACAAACATTTAACACAGAGACAGAGACCTTTTTTGGACATTACAAACATGGATGATGATGACATGAATAGTGAAACCGCAGTATTTCCATTTCGGTATGCGACTACTTGACAGGGCCGTGCCCCACGCTTGATATGAGTTGAGCTATCTCTCTCTCTCTCTCTCTCTCTCTCTCTCTCTCTCTCTCTCTCTCTCTCTCTCTCTTCAGTGTATCCCTCCCTCCCTCTTTCCATATCAGTGTATCTGTGTCTCTCCCTCTCTCTCTCTCTCTCTCTCTCTCTCTCTCTCTCTCTCTCTCTCTCTCTCTCAGTGTATCCCTCCTTCTTTCCATCTCAGTGTATCTCTCTCCCTCCCTCTCTCTCTCTCTCTCTCTCTCTCTCTCTCTCTCTCTCTCTCTCTCTCTCTCTCTCTCTCTCTCTCAGTGTATCCCTCCCTCCCTCTTTCCATATCAGTGTATCTATGTCTCTCTCTCTCTCTCTCTCTCTCTCTCTCTCTCTCTCTCAGTGTATCCCTCCCTCCCTCTTTCCATATCAGTGTATCTGTGTCTCTCCCTCTCTCTCTCTCTCTCTCTCTCTCTCTCTCTCTCTCGCTCAGTGTATCCCTCCCTCTTTCCATCTCAGTGTATCTCTCTCCCTCCCTCTCTCTCTCTCTCTCTCTCTCTCTCTCTCTCTCTTCTCTCTCTCTCTCTCTCTCTCTCAGTGTATCCCTCCCTCCCTCTTTCCATATCAGTGTATCTATGTCTCTCTCTCTCTCTCTCTCTCTCTCTCTCTCTCTCTCTCTCTCTCTCTCTCTCTCTCTCTCTCTCTCTCTCTCTCTCTGTGTATCCCTCCCTCCCTCTTTCCATCTCAGTGTATCTCTCTCCCTCCCTCCCTCTCTCTCTCTCTCTCTCTCTCTCTCTCTCTCTCTCTCTCTCTCTCAGTGTATCCCTCCCTCCCTCTTTCCATCTCAGTGTATCTCTCTCCCTCCCTCCCTCTCTCTCTCTCTCTCTCTCTCTCTCTCTCTCTCTCTCTCTCTCTCTCTCTCTCTCTCTCTCTCTCTCTCTCTCTCTCTCTCTCTCTCTCTCCTATTCTGTCTTTCTTTCTCATCGGTTTTCCAACCAGTGCACCATAACTGGACAAAAGATCTCTTGCTGCATTAGGAAAAATGTAGCGGGTTTCCACTAATGACTATGTTTCACATTTACCAAATGTTTGACATCCAGTAGCCGATGATTAATTAATCATTATTTTCCCTCCTGTCTCATCATGTCTATTTTCTT
>NC_054703.1:21468386-21598386 GCF_016097555.1 Gigantopelta aegis | reverse complement strand
TTCTCACAAAAATTAGGTGTAATCTTTACGTGAATTAATTCGGTTAATGTCTGCGGTTGCCCGTCACATGTCGGTACCCATTGCCTCAAAATGCGTTTTCTGTGTCAGCGATGCCCCAATTAGTTTCATAGTAGACCTTGTCATTACTCTCAATGTCTGTGGAACACGTGCTGTAATACTTAGACGTCACATAGTCTGAGTACTCTGACGGTAAGAGAGTTAGACGGACATTTGGACAGTGATCGCGCTCTCTAACAGCCAGAGACCAATCTATATCAATGTTGCGTAATCTCTGTCTACCAAATGGTAGTCCAAAATTCCCGCTCTAATACAAAAAAATCCTATTTTTGACGTTAAATACCTTTACATCGATAATTTTCAAGCTCCCTGATAAAAACAAAATCGCATATTAATCACTAATAGACACACTACAGGAAGAAACCCGACAGCACTTTCTTTCAATATTGTGCCGGTTAAATACGTATTTAATATAGATTGGTGTCCGACAGTTAAAGAGCGTTATAACTGTCCAACTGTCCGTCTAGCCCTCTTACCGTCAGAGTACTCGAGCTAGACGTCACACTGTTGCAATTATTTGTTTAATAGTCGCCTGCCGGTTCGTCCGGAGGCATAGGCGTACGGGCTCCTATGTTTATAGGGGTGGGGCAGGTTAATTTTTGTCCGAATTAAACGAAAGTGCCCGAATCTGGATAACCACATTTATTCATATTAGCATAACTGCCAAACAGTTATATAGCATTATAAACAAATCGCTACACATTTGTACATGGATTACGACTAATTTTATGAGAAACATTAAGGAAATGCATGGGGAAAAGTGTTTTGGCCAGCTCATTTTCCCCGGAGGTTTCTCTAGTTTTTTGGCTGAATTTGAGGCAGTTGCCCCCCCCCCCCCCCCCCCCCCCGACCCTGACCGTCTGTCCCGCATATAGTGTTTCGGACTCATGCATGATGGTATTGAGCGGACAGTTGTTGTATATAGTTTATCATATACAGCTATAGATCATGTTTCACTTCCATGGCGATTTACCCCATTCTTGATAGAGTTACGTCCCTTGAAATTAGATTGTTTGGAAAATTTGTTTTCCGGACTTTTTTTCTCGCAAGATATTGAGCTGAAAGTTCGTGTATACCTTTAAAGGGACATTCCTGAGTTTGCTGCAATTTTTAAGGTGTTATCGACTAACAGAGACTTTTTAACGATTGTAATTACATATCAAATATATTTGTCTGCATAAAATATTAGTGGCTGTATATTAAACGTGTTTCTGATCGTTCTAGCGTTTGTACTAGTTTAAATTTCATTTTATTTCCTAAAAACTAAAATTTCGTACGTACGAAATTATTTGAAGACAAAATCCAGTTTGGGCTTCTTACAAATATTAAGACGACCAGTAACACATTGAATATACAGACACTGATATTCTAAACAAGAAAATATATTTAATATGTAAGTTTAATCGTAGGAATATTTTATTAGTCGGAAACATCTTACAATGCAGCAAACTCGGGAATGTCCCTTTTACATGTAACATGTACTGTTACAGATCAAGTTTGACGATCTTTCTTTCTATCCAATTAAGACCCAAGCATGCTATCATGGATACACATCTGCTACCGGGACCGACTGACTGTCCAGGACGGTGGATTAGTGGTTAGTCGGGTTAGAAGTCGAAGCTGTTGGCCTACACCTACCCACTGAGTCGTTACATCTTGCTCTGGGTGGGAGCCGGTATCGGGATTCAAACCTGGTACCTACCAGACTTAAATCCGACGGCTTAACCAAAACACCACTGAGTCCGATTTAATTCGAAACGCTACTTATATGTGATATATACCGTTTACACAGTGGTAGGTCCACTGAAAGCCTCGTGTTGCCGTTATATAATATAATTTAGTAATATCATTGACTAATGAGACACAGACAAACACAACTTCAGTTTTAACAAAGTCATATTAAAACACCATTTATCAGTTGAAATTCTAACGCAACTAGCTTTAACAAACTCGCAATCTCTCCTCTTTATATTAAAACACCATTTATCAATTGAAATTCTAACACAGCTAGCTTTAACAAACTCGCAATCTCTCCTCTTTATATTAAAACACCATTTATTAACTTAAATACTAACAGCTACAGTTTTAACAAACTCGCAATCTCTCCTCTTTATATTAAAACACCATTCATTAACTTAAATACTAACAGCTACAGTTTTAACAAACTCGCAATCTCACCTCTTTATATTAAAACACCATTTATTAACTTAAATACTAACAGCTACAGTTTAACAAACTCGCAATCTCTCCTCTTTATATTAAAACACCATGTATTAATTTAAATACTGACAGCTACGGTTTTAATAAACTGTTTGACCTCACTATATTTATAAATTAGTGTCTACTACTGCTACTACTACTGCTACTACTACTGCTGCTACTATAATACTACTACTACTACTACAACTACTACTGTACTACTACTACTACTACTACTACTACTACTACTACTGCTGCTGCTGCTGCTGCTGCTGCTGCTGCTGCTGCTGCTGCTACTACTACTACTACTACTACTACTATACTACTGCTACTGCTGCTGCTGCTGCTGCTACTACTACTACTACTACTACTACTACTACTACTACTACTGCTGCTGCTGCTGCTGCTGCTGCTGCTGCTGCTGCTGCTGCTGCTGCTGCTGCTGCTGCTGCTGCTGCTGCTGCTGCTACTATTACCACTACTAGTACTGTTGTTGTTGTTATTATTAATTATTATTATTATTATTATTATTATCGTCATAATTAATATTGTTGTCATTATTTGGACTAAAATTGAAATTATTTTGTGTTGTAATTTGTATGGGTCTTTGGATTCTAGATATAATCTCCAATGTATCTCGGATTCTCCAACAAAAAATTATTAATAATAAATACTTTTTACGATTTTGCAACTTAGATACAAAACATATAAAGATAGCAAACTGGGTTTCAAGACTCTGTGGTTAATAGAAAGAAAGAAGTGTTTTATTTAACGACGCACGCACTCAACACATTTTATTTACGGTTATATGGCGTCAGACATATGGTTCAGGACCACACAGATTTTGAGAGGAAACCCGCTGTCGCCACTACATGGGCTACTCTTCCGATTGGCAGCAAGGGATCTTTTATTTGCGCTTCCCACAGGCAGGATAGCACAAACCATGGCCTTTGTTGAACCAGTTATGGATCACTGGTCGGTGCAAGTGATTTACACCTACCCATTGAGCCTTGCGGAGCACTCACTCAGGGTTTGGAGTCGGTATCTGGATTAAAAATCCCATGCCTCGACTGGGATCCGAACCCAGTACCTACCAGCCTGTAGACCGATGGCCTGCCACGACGCCACCGAGACCGGTACCTGTGGTTAATAGAGTCCGACTCGTGAGATATGATTCCAAACTTCACTCGATGAGATATAAATCATATTTGACAACAACAAAAAACCCATGAAATTTTCAATTTATTATATAACTATTGGCAATTTACCTTTATTTTTAAAATGCCAGCAGCAAAATAATTCCGGCTTTCTTACAGTGAAGATAAAACTTTCTACAGTAACGATAACACATTTTAGAGTGAAATAGGGAAATTTTCACTCTAAAATGTGTTATCGTCACTGAGTGACTGATAACGCTTTTATTTCACTGATATTTTAAGATATTTCACTAAATGTTATATAATAAATATGCAGATTTCGGAACCACGAGATAACGTTCAAAAGTCTATCGCGCATTGGAATGTAGTGATAGATGGGTGTATTTGGAACTTATTGGATATAACTTGGAGTCTTGATAGACATGAACAGTCTTGTCAGCCGTAGCCCAGGGGTAAAGTGGTCGCTAGAAACGTGCTTGGTTTGGGATCGACCCCCGTCGGTGGACACATTGGGCTATTTCTCGTTCCAGCCAATGCACTACGACTGCTTTATCAAAGGTTGTGGTATGTGCTATCATGTCTGTGGTGTGGTAGATATAAAATATCTCTTGCTACTAATGGAAACATGTAGCAGGTTTCCTCTCTAAGACTATGTAGCAACATTACCGCGATGAATAAAAAAATCAATGTGCTCTAGTGGTGTCGTTAAGCAAAAAAGCCGTATTAGTAAATTACATTATCGACTTTTTAAAGCCGGTAGTTAATGGGTTGGTGCATGCATTCACGTTGGAGCTATATGGTGGGTTGCACCAGGATACGTTCTGGTTGATTGAATGTTTGTTTAACGACACCCCAGCACAAAAATACATATCGGCTATTGGGTGTCACAAATGGTAAGTATATGAACATAGGACACGTTCTGGCTGCAATTCAAATATAAGTAAAGGTATGTTTGCTTCACCACACCTTGGATGTTTGGTGTATAGCATTTGCTTGTTTCAACACTTTGACACGTTTTATACAGCAGTTCTCTTAGTACTATCTGTCTAATCATTTAAAACGTAATACAGGTGTATTATATATACATTAATTTCCGAGATTTTAGGGTACCTAATGTTACATGCTGTACCACTTGGTGGAAACCATGATTTTATATATATATATATATATATATATATATATATATATATATATATATATATACATACATATATACATACACACATACATACTTATATATATATTTTTTTATGACAACAGTTCTTCCTTATAGACAACAGCAATTAACAGATAGTGGAATACATAGGCCGCAGATTTATTTATTTTTACACGTATTAAACTTGCTCCAGCATGGAGGCAATAACCACAACAAACGCTACATGCCCACCAGCTTGGTGAAAGGACAAAGTAGTCAAAACCCTGTTCCCTGTGAAAACCAGGCAAACAAATATTACGGGCCCTGGGAAATGCACGCCGTGCAAACCAGATAGTCATTAAACTGTAAATGTGTATGTTAATGTTCTGTCAAACCACAATAAACTGAAATACCTTGGGTTAACCAATCAGATGTAATAAATAGAGGCTATTTCATGTTTTATTGTCAAATATGATTTGTACCTCATCGAGTGAAGTTTGCAAATCATGAAATTTTCTATTCACTATTCATAATCTTTTGTCAATTTACCTTTATTTTTAAAATGCCAACAGCAAAATAGTTCCGGCTTTCTTACAGTGAAGATAACACTTTCTACAGTGACGATAACATATTTTAGAGTGAAATAGTGAAATTTTCACTCTAAAATGTGTTATCGTAACTGAGTGACTGATAACACTTTTATTTCACTCATATTTTAAGATATTTCACTAAATGTTATATAATAAATACTTATATAGACTGGTTTCAGAATGAGCTACGCGCCACCCAGAGAGGACATTATGTAGACCTACTTTTTTGTATTCCTCATCATATATGTTAAGAAAAAGGTTTTGTTAAACGGGCTTCTGATGGTGGGTGTGACAAATATGGAGGTCAAAGTAGGGACCCCTTCCTAAAAACAAGGTCAACTACTAATAGCGATATCGGGATGAAAGAAACGTGAAACATGGCACAGATGATTTCTTTTGGGCCGTCAAATCCCACCAATAAAGCACTTGAATTTTCAATATGGCGGCCATTTTTCAAGATGGCCGTCATACTGTCCTACAAATGTTCATTATTGAGATGTATTTTAATAGAGGCTTTCGATATTAGTTATTTTATATATCTTTTTATATGTTCGAAAACATTTCCGTACATGTACACCGATATTTACCACTCCCACCGTCAGAGACCTTTTGCACACATCAGACGTTATGTTCAGCATGTTTCTGAACATATAAAAATAATATTGGGGGAGGCCCTACTTTGACCCCCATATTTGCCACACCCATCACCAGAAGCCCGTTTACCAAATTATTTGTGTTAATACATATGATGAGGAATACAAAAAAGCAGGTCTACATAATGTTCTCTTTAGGTGGCACTTAGCTCATTCTGAAGCCGGTCTAGTAGAATTCCGCCACACAGAAAGTCAATACTGTGTATCAAAATATCTGAACCAAATTCGGAAAGATGAGTACCATCAAATCTAAATCATTCCTGACAATCGAAAATGATTTTAGAATGAGAAATAACTTTTTCGTGTAATTCAGAATCCGTAACAATCCCCCCCCCCCCCCCCCCCCCACACACACACACACTTATATTTACTCTGAATCGTTTTCTCTCAGTTGCTTACATATTTTTAGCACCATACCAAAATAATCTGGGTAAAATATTTGACCAAACTAAACACGTATCTGGCTACATGTCTTGAAATATACAAGAAATATCTGTCCACTGTCCTGCAGAGGTCATCACATTTCCAATTAACTATGTTATTGGACCCTACATATAATCAACATTGTAGGGCCTCCATAGTAATTTGGGTCTTTCACGTCATTCCCAGAACACCTAGCCATTTTGTCTTCACATTCTTCTCTTCCAGCCTTAGGTTGATATTTAATCGCTGACACGCTCCTGTATATTAAAAGTAAAACATTTAAGAACCTATTATCCAAAATCAATATTTCTGTTTCTACAATAACAATTAAATTTATTATTACAATTACACAGACAAGCAGAAAATAAAAAATAATAATTAATCAAAATAATAATGAAAAACAACGTAATTTCAATTAAACACCTTTGAACTTTTAATTCTAACGTCATTTTTTAAACAATTAGAATTCCACCGACCCATATTATATATATCTGATTCGGAAACTGTGTTCATGGCAATAGAAGTAGCTGCACTTATTCTAAAACTTTGAGATGTATAAATTGCTGTCGATATATTAATTGCAGTAAAAAAAAAAAACTTAAACTGCTCAAAATTAGTAACATGTTAAAAGTTTTTCATCAGCATGACAAAAGAACTGTTTCTGCCCAGTCTCAAAATTATAAATTTCTTGATGGCATGTACTGGACAAAGGAGAAGATGGCAGTTCACTAATTACATTCATGCAACTTTCTGCAGTTCGATCAGTTATTGAATGTCTTAAAAATAAATGCATTGAATTCTTTTCTTTTTTTCTAGATCTGAAATACGCAATGCTCTGTTATTATAGTATGGTGTTAGCGCTATTTCTTCTACCCTTAAGAGGCCGAAAAATAACAAAATATATGCTGCTTCAAATAAATGTCTTTCATATGATGTTGAACAAATGAATTTAACAAATAGTATAATCTTTTAAGTACTTCTAATGTTAATGGGTATCTAACATCTTTTCTTGCCTTATTTTTCTTAAAGCCTTGGAGTACTTTATTTAACAATAAATTCTTTTGTGGCATCTAGCCAACCATTCATTTTGTGTTTATAACTTATGACAGATAAATACATGTATGCCTGAATTGTTTTGAAGGAATAATTGTTAAAGGGACATTCCTGAGTTTGCTGCAATGTTTTAAGATGTTATCGACTAATAAAATATTTCTACGATTAAACTTACATATTAAATATATTTTCTTGTTTAGAATATTAGTGGCTGTATATTAAACGTGTTTCTGATCGTTCTAATATTTTTACTAGGTTCATATTCATTTTATTTCCTAAAAAAATATTGACACTGTTATTCTAAACAAGAAAATACATTTAATATGTAAGTTTAATCGTAGAAATATTTTATTAGTCGGAAACATCTTACAATGCAACAAACTCGGGAATATCCCTTTAATTGACATAAAAGCTATTTATTGCACTAAGTTATTAACTGGAACTGGCCACAACCTTGATAAAGTGTACAATTGTCCGAACTCCGATAAAGATCTCAATTCATTTTTATAAACGTTTTGCGTATTCAAAGACAATCCTTTCTCCAATAGTCTGTTTATCTCTAATCCAATATTTTCATAGATGGTCGGGTATTGGGTAAGGCTCTTTTTTTGCCCATGGAACTAATTTTCAAAAGGGAAATCGCATCACATATAACATTATGACTACCTTCAACATATTTACCCATAAATGTAAAATTATACATTAAGCATGATATAACAAAATATATAATCATTTTCATTATATATTCTGATTATGAGGTTAAAGTATTGATCATTGTAACTACTCCAATATTGTCTGAGTGAAAAATGATCTCTTTTTTTGTCCTTTCAATAATTCACCCCAAACGACCACTGCTGTCAAAATTGGAAAAATATTTCTAGTAAAGATATGCTATTTGTATACCCATTTTCATGCCAGTCAGACGCCAAATTCCACCTGCCCATTTTCCATTTAGAAATATTCCAAAACCTAAACCATTACCGCCCGCACTGTCAGCATATAAATTCAAAACCTCACTGCTCTCCCAGTAATTATTGGGGAATATTGCAAGTTCATTAAAGTCTTGAAAGCGTTATCCATGCTTCAATATACTGCTTTATAAGTTGTGTTACTCTTAAATGATGATGCGGTTGTGTAAACCAGCTATTAAATTAATTAATCTTCTACAGAAAGCCCTACCTGGATGCACTGCTTTGTATGCAACATTTAAGGATCCAATTAAAGACTACATTTCTTTTAAAGTGACCTTTTGCTTTGGTTAAAATGTAGTTTAGTTTCTGACAAATTTCGTGAACCTTCTCAACTGGAATCTTTATTCTAAACTCTTCTGTAACTATTTCTAAACCCAAGAAGTGAAGAATTTTACAAGGACCCAGTGTTTTTCTTTTGATAAAGAAATACCTAAATGATCACATATTTCCTTAAATTGTTGCAGTAGTTGTGCACAATGATTGTTATTTGTTTCACCCAAAACAAGAAATCATCAAGATAATGTAGCAGAAATCCTTCTCCAGACCTATTCCTAACGATCTATTCTATAGCACAGGTGAACTTTTCAAAGACTGAACATGATATAGAGCATCTCACAAATCTAATACATTTCATCGGGAAAAACTGGTAGTAATCTGAAAGCTGACATAATGTCTGATTTTGCTAATAAAGTCCCTTTCCCTAATTCTTGTACCATTTCTATGGCCCTATCATATTTTCTATACTTGACTGGACATAATTTATCATCGATATATACGTTTATTGAATTATCCTTGCGTCTTGTTTTTGGGGGAATGATGCCAATTGGAAATGTTCGAAGATTATGAATTGGTCTAGTTATAAAAGGTCCAGCTACTCTACCTAAAGTAACTTCTTTATTTATTTTCTGCAGAGTTAATTCGGTATTTAATCTGACTGACAGAAGATGTTTTTTTATTCAAAATGTTCTCTTGGTCCACAGTAATGCAATGTGAAGCCTTGTTCCAACCCTCAACTAATTATTGTGCTATTTTCAGATCACGGTAGTTTTTTTTAACTCTTGACACAATAACTTAATTCGTCCTGGTGATCTTCCTAAACATAGCCGAATTAAATTGTTGACTGTCTTTTGCTTGATTCCTTTGTTGGGTACGAAAACAATTTAATGCGCCATGATTGCCGAAACATTGTTCACACATGTGCAAATTTTACAATTGTTCCACTTACAAAGTGATTTATTAAAAACATTGTAAGTATTTACTCTTGATTTTCTTGGAATCGTATTATTTTGCATTGTTTGTGGTGGCATAACCTTTGACCACGAGTTAGAATTAATCGTCCCCCATGACTGCAATGGATTGCGTTATAGTCGTGCTCTGAACGGTTCATACTAGGTAAGCCATCCAAGGGGAGCTCCTTGCGACGATGCATTTCTAATCGTTTACATATATTGTAATATCTCTTGCAGTGTTTCATGATATTTCGTCAAATAAATTGACATATAAACAAGAAATGCATGAGTCCAATTTTCAATTGTCATAATTGAATCTATACAAGATTGCGGTGTTGATTCTCCTTGTTTATTTATTACAAATGTTGATGTCACAAATTGTTTCAATTCAATATTACCTTTTGTGCTTCAAATTATTTGGGACCTGCATTCCTATTGGATTACCGGCCTCGGTGGCGTCGTGGTTAGGCCATCGGTCTACAGGCTGGTAGGTACTGGGTTCGGATCCCAGCCGAGGCATTGGATTTTTAATCCACATACCGACTCCAAACCCTGAGTGAGTGTTCCGCAAAGCTCAATGGGTAGGTGTAAACCACTTGCACCGACCAGTGATTCATAACTGGTTCGACAAAGGCCATGGTTTGTGCTATCCTACCTGTGGGAAGCGCAAATAAAAGATCCCTTGCTGCCTGTCGTAAAAGAGTAGCCTATGTGGCGACAGTGGGTTTCCTCTAAAAAAACGGTGTCAGAATGGCCATATGTTTGACGTTCAATAGCCGATGATAAGATAAAAAATCAATGTGCTCTAGTGGCGTCGTTAAATAAAACAAACTTTACTTTCTTTTTTCCTATTGGATCACCCTCTAAAGGAAGTATCTCAAATGAGGTTTTTTGCCCAAAAGCGTTACCATCCTGTACCATGATTACTAGGACCTGCGGCTTTGCCCACATCAACAGCTGACTCATTTAGATTCGTATCGATTCAGACACCCTTTTAGCCCGTTTTGTCTCGCGGACACTGGTCCTTCAGCCTTCCGTCTTATCGTTTTCCCTCTAGCTGACATTTTAAGCCGCTTAAGTTATTTACTTACATGTAATTGTTTTGTTTGAAAACATTCAAACAAGTATGACGTCATAAACAGAACGTATTAGGTCACAGCCCGACGTAAACTGTGACGTCATAACCACATAACAAGTGCTACTACCTCAGCTCTCACAACCCATTATGAGAACTGATTAAAAGTAGGTAAATTCTTTATACCACTTTTATCTGCGACCGACCTTGGCATCACTGTAGCAAAAATAAATTGGTTTAAATTTTAGTTTTAAACTTTAATATATATATATATATATATAGAGAGAGAGAGAGAGAGAGAGAGAGAGAGAGAGAGAGAGAGAGAGAGAGAGAGAGAGAGAGAGAGAGAGGTTATTACCAGAGTGTTTTTCGGTATCGTCAATATGATATATTAGGAATAAAAATTGTATTATGCGAGCCTCTGGCGAGCATAATACATTATTTTTATTCTTAATATATGATATTGACGATACCGAAATACACGAGGGTAATAATCTCTTTATCATATAAGCTGGAGCTTAATACAACGTGTTTTTGTAAACTGTACACGCAACTTTAATTCCAGTTCGCCATTACTAAATATTCAAATGAAGTAAGAATATGTGGCGCGGTGTATTTGTGAACGGAAATGTCCTTACATCAAAATAACGTTATGCCTAACGTTTTTTGTTTTCTGAACGCTGGACAGCTTTCAATGTCAAATTGCCATTGAAATGTTTTATTTGATGACTATGAATGCATACGTCAGTCATGGAGTGTCACCCAAGTAGGTTTGCTTAAATGTCAATAAACCTAGTGCCGAGACCTCGACTAATTTACATCTAATTTGCAAAGTTATCAAATTCTTAAAGTATGTGATCTGAAAAATATCACATACTTTGATTGCACTGAAAATGTAAGATATTATATATATGTATGTATAGTGAAACCTCTCAAAACCAGACCCTCAGTAAACCGGAATTACCTCATAACCGGGCGATTTTCATGGTATCTTTTTAAATATTTGTGCAGGAGAGAACCTCTCTAAAACGGATACCTCTTAAAACCAAACGTTTAATTGGTCCCGATGGTGTCCGGTATGTATTTATGTATGTATGTATGTATGCATAGTGTGTGTGTGTGTGTGTGCGTGTGTGTGTGTGTGTGTGTGTGTGTGTGTGTGTGTGGTATGGCGTGTGTCACTTCTTTTAAATTTCTGTTCAAGGACGGCATTACCAGAAGACATACATAGCATTCCTTCAAAAAGACAAGAACGCATTAATAGGCTCAAATATTAAAGACTAAAAATAGCACCGGATGTACGTTCCTCTTTCATGTTCCCCACAGCTCTACAAACTTCTTTCATGATATCTTAGCCATGTGATTATATTCGGGGCTACAAGGCAAAATGGCAATTAGTATATCAGAGGGGTAAGTTTCAAAAGACAATCACCGTTGGCGTGATTACAAATATCCATTAAAAATGGAAGGCAAGTCTGACGAAGTCTTAATTTTGTTTTGTTCTTTGTTTTACAGACGGTGTCTTAAAGTTGCACCTTATCTATATGTTATATATTTAAAGTTACAGTATCTAGTTACCATATTATAACATCATGTACAAATATGAAATACAAGCTCAAATGCACTTTTAAAAAACTCGTGTGTGTTCGCTATGAACGGAGATCGTCAAAAGTATACGCTTGTTTCGTCGCCTGTGCCGCTATAGCTCGGCAAAGCATAAACGACAGCCTGTTGTCAGTTTCGGTTAACACGTGCGTTTGCCGATTTCAAATTGTAGGGTTCGTCTCAAAAAATTAAAAGAGAAATCTTGCGCTGTACGAAGAACGTTTGGTTGAGGATACGGTATTAGAGTCTTTTGTTAAAACCGGTTTGATCTTAACAACGTATTATCGACAATTGTACCTTCCTATTTCAGAATTAATATTTTATAAAGTGTTAGTAGAACTTTCAAAGTATAGTTTGTATACTAGTAACACATTAATCATGTATATATTTTTTTTAATAAAATATACTAAAGTAAACAATGAACGTTTTCACTTCTTAATTTTACGTGTTAAAATCGACAAATTTAAATACATATTCTTTCGTTTGGAAAGGGTAAAGTTGTGTGTGTGTGTGTGTGTGTGTGTGTGTGTGTGTGTGTGTGTGTGTGTGTGTGTGTGTGTGTTTAACGACATCAAAGTTAGAGCATATTGATTTAATAATCATCTGACGCCATACAACCGTAAATAAAATGTGTTGAGTGTGTCGTTAAATAAAACATATCCTATCTTCCATCTGCTGTTGGATGTCTAACATTTGGTAATTTTGACATATAATCTTAGAGAGGAATCGGGTGCACGTGCAGGGGGAGGGTATTGGAGGTTGAAACCGTTACTTGCCCAAGCTTAAAAAAAATTGAAATGTATTTTCTGGGGGAGCATGGCCCCATATAAACTTCGCTCAACACAGTCTATAACCCAAACCCCGTTGAAATCCCTGCACACGCGCCTTGGAAACCCGCTACATTTTGCTTTTAGCAAGGGATCGTTTATATGTACCATCCCACAGACAGGATATCACATACCATGGTCTTTTATATACCCGCCGATGGGGATCGATCCTAGACTGACCACACATTTCCAAAAAAACACCTTTTTAGGTCTAAGTAATGAATACAAATAACATATAGTCTTGAAAAATGTTACGTAAATCGAACACAGTACCCTCTACCCCTAGAGCGTGACGTAATTGGTAACATCCCCTTACATGTATGCCAACAGCTGGCCATTGTCAAAATTTCAAGGCAAACGCCCCCACCCACCGACCCCTGGAAAGGCGTTATACCTCTATGGATATAAATATGTTTTGGAGATATGAGACGACAAGACAGTTAAATTTGTTAAAAAATTGCGAAATCTCACGTGATCTCTCTTGTTGGGGAATTCCACACTTGTGATAAGCCAATGAAAACCGAGATCGGTAGGAGCCCGCCAAAAGTGTCCCACTTTCGAAATACTGGCTTTGTTTTTGACCTGGATAAGCCAGCGTAGTGAAACCAATGCGGAGTGCGGCGTCATATATGCATCAAACGTGCCTATGAATTCGCGAAGACTTCGTAATTGTGTGTGCATTCGCAAAGCTCTCGAAATCGATTGTGCGTGCGTGCGTGCATGTATGTATGTATGCATGTATGCATGTATGTATATGTGTATGTATGTATGTATGTATGTATTTTTATATTTTGGATATCTCTATTGTATGTATGTCGGGTTTTGACTTAAACATACATATATTCAATCCCGCACTGGCACAGGGGATATTAAAATCCTTTATTGCCTTCACAAATTTCCTCATGCCGTTACCGAGACCCGAACCTGTCTCCCGCAATTGTTGGGCCGGAACGCTACCAATCAGACCAACTACGTTCCACTAAAATATAACGATCGTTAGTCGATCATATTCGTACCGGTCCAACAACCACGCGGTTCTAAGGCCCCATGGCTTGGCAACGTTTGACTTACATGCAGATGTGGACAGACCTGGCACTGGCTATATATGTATTTTTATATTTTGAATATCTCTATTGTATGTATGTCGGGTTTTCACTTAAACATACATATATTCAATGTCGCACTGGCACAGGGGATATTAAAATCCTTTATTGCTTTCACAAATTTCCTCATGCCGTTACCGAGACCGGAACCTGTGGCACCCAATCGCCCACAATTGTTGGGCCGGAACGCTACCAATGTATGTGTGTATGTATGTATATATCTCTCTGTGTGTGTATGTGTGTGTGTGTGTGTATGTATGTATGTATGTATGTATGTATGTATGTATTGATGTGTGTATGTATGTGGGTATGTATGTATGTATGTGTGTGTGTGTGTGTGTGTGTGTGTGTGTGTGTGTGTGTGTGTGTGTGTGTATGTACTGATGTATGAATATCTATATATTGTATGTATGTCGAGGTTGACTGTTACATACATAGATATTAACGCACTGGCACAGGGAATAATTAAATCCTTTCTGGCCTCATAAATTGTCCCATGCACCGAATCGCCCGCAGATTGCGAGACTAACCACGATGCGCTCTGAGCTATCGAGGCATCCATAAAAAGGATGCTCTTTGACTCAACCACATGCATGGGGCCTACAATCTACGCGGTCGATCCCGCTTATGTGCATGAAACAGTGAGCAGACCTGGCACTGGCTAGTATGTATTGATGTATGAATATCTATATATTGTATGTATGTCGAGGTTGACTATTACATACATAGATATTAACGCACTGGCTCAGGGGATAATTAAATCCTTTCTGGCCTCAAAAATGGTCCCATGCCGTTGCTGGGACTCGAACTTTGTGGCACCGAATCGCCCGCATATTGCGAGACTAACCACGATGCGCTCTGAGCTAAGGTATTATACATAAATCATAGTATATGAAAGGGATTTGCGATATTAAAGAATGCTATGGTAGGCTTTGGAACCTAAGATGCATATTTTGGGGCAGGACAAGATGAAACACAATTACTGCATCTCGGTGCAGTCATCGTAATTATAAAAATTATAAAATATAAAATTCTACAGTGTGCGAGTAGTTAACGTTATGTCAGCATAGTATGGGCAGTAAGCAGTACGTGACACTCGTTTTCAAAACGCGTTCTTTCTTCCAGTGATGTGTTATATTATCGACCTGGTTTAACTTTCAGTAGGGTAACTATATCTAAATATAATCAATGCACATCCTCTGTATCGAAGTACCTAGATACACAGGGCTCGTCTTTATAAACATCTTTAAAACAACAATACCTTCTTAATTCATTCGATCTGATTAAAATTAGCTCCCATGTCCAGGTGACATTTCATCTATAAATAACAATTTGCATATCGACCAATTACACTTCGCCTTTTATAGCGTTATTCGGGAGCATACAAATTCTAAATATATCGGGCGAGACTATTTATGCAGTAGGCGAACTTGTTGGTATATTTCAACATTGAAAAAACAGGAGGAAAAGTGCAGTAATAAACTCTGGATTGTATATTAATATAAACAGATTTCATGGCTATACCATCACGGTGGTATTGTTTTTTCGTCTTCAAACGAATTTTATATAACATTTTATATTGCGGTTAGTTTCCGGCATACTTCGTAATTTACCCGAATCATTTCGTATACCCTCGGCATTATTCCGAATGTTTTCAAATTATTTTCAAATCACTGGCATGATTTTGCAAGTAATGTTCTGATTGGTCGAATGAAAGGTCAACCGGACATAAGCTCCAATAGGCTGCTGTTAGATCCACATGTAATAGTGGAGCTAATTTTAATTAGACTGTAATTCATTGGACCCGACCTCTGTTTTGTCGTGTGGTTCCATTAACTCTTTGTTTCCATTCTGTTAACAAGTATTTCTGGACTCTGCCCTGCCCCTTGTTCACTACATACGTCTTACTACATAGGGGCGGGACGTAGCCCAGTGGTACAGCGATCGCCTGATGCGCGATCGATCTAGGATCGATTACCGTCGATTGGCCCCATTGGGCTATTTCTCGTTCCTGCCAGTGCTCCACAACTGGTGTAACAAAGGCCGTGGTGTGTACTATCATATCTGTGGGTTGGTGCATATAAAAGATCCCTTGCTGCTAATCGAAAAAGAGTAGCCCATGAAGTGGCGACAGCGGGTTTCCTCTCTCAATATATGTGTATGGTCCTTTGTCATATGTCTGACGCCATATAACCGTAAATAAAATGTGTTGAGTGCGTCGTTAAATAAAGCATTTCTTTCTTTCTTTCTTTCTTTTCATTTGGAGTCGGTATCTGGATTACAAATTCCATGCCTCGACTGGGATCCGAACCCAGTACCTACCAGCCTGTAGACCGATGGCTAACCACGACACCACCGAGGCCGGTCTATATTGTGTATAGCATCAATACCAGAACATTGTGAGGCTGCCCATTCATATTCAACTATGGATGACACCATAGTGTCGTATAGTTTAGTGTATGATATTGCGTTCAGTCAAGCCATTTGTATTTAGAACTTAACAAAGCAAGCGCTCTGCTGGCGGAGCCGGCTACAGAGTTAGTCATACGACAGTGGGATAAGTGCTAAGTTAAGAGGATTCCCAGGTAACTATAGCATTCAACTCTCTACAATGCACCACACACAGAATTACGGGTCGTCTTTACAACTGATGGATTCCGAATGTGTACCACTCAACGCTGATGGTCGTTGTATTTGTAAGACATCGGGTACTCAAACGGGCAAGCGTAATTCTACTAAAATAATAATAGCATCAGCATAAACCAATATACCAACAGGAGAATCATCAATAACTATTCCTCCTTCGAGTTCAGTAATTGCAACGATCAAATGATTAACAAGCATTCTTGTTTAAAGGGACATTCCTGAGTTTGCTGCAATTTTAAAGATGTTATCGACTAACAGAGACGTTTTAACGATTGTAATTACATATCAGATATATTTTTCTGCATAAAATATCAGTGGCTGTATATTAAACGTGTTTCTGATCTTTCTAATATTTATACTAGGTTAGATTTCATTTTATTTCCTAAAATATCTTCTCTTTTTTTTCGTACGTACGGAATTATTTGAAGACAAAATCTAGTTTGGGCTTCTTACAAATATTAAAACGACCAGAAACACATTGAATATACAAACACCGATATTCTAAACAAGAAAATATATTTAATATGTAAGTTTAATCGTATATGGAGAGAGGAAACCCGCTTTCGCCACTTCATGGGCTACTCTTTTCGATTAGCAGCAAGGGACCTTTTATATGCACCACCCCATATCATTAGCTTTCCGATGTTATTTTCATTTCACCCCGAAAAAAGAATGTAATTAACCATTCACAATAGAGAACACACTCGCCATCAGTTTACAATATCATTAGGGGGCGGGACGTAGCCCAGTTGTAAAGCGCTCGCTTGATGCGCGGTCGGTCTAGGATCGATCCCCGACAATGGGGCCATTGGGCAATTTCTCTTTCCAGCCAGTATACCA
Source organism: Gigantopelta aegis (assembly GCF_016097555.1). Lineage (NCBI taxonomy): Eukaryota > Metazoa > Mollusca > Gastropoda > Neomphalida > Peltospiridae > Gigantopelta > Gigantopelta aegis. Next base: position 21,580,802 of record NC_054703.1, on the reverse strand, counting down.
CGAGTGGTATATCAAACGCCGTGGTATGTGCTATCCTGTCTGTGCTATGATGCATATAAAAGATCCCTTTTTACTAATAAAAATTAGTAGCGGGTTTCCTCTCTAAGACTGTATGTCAAAATTACCAAATGTTTCACATGCAATAGTCGATTATTAATAAAGCAATCTGCTCTAGAGGTGTCGTTAATCAAAACAAACGTTTCTTTCTTTTTTTCGTTTAGGAATTGGATTGATTATTTATTTTTTCATAGCAGTAGGGAGCTTCTTTTTAAATCACACAGACCTGGGTGCATGCGTGTATGCAGACACGCACGCACGTATTCATGCATGCATGCAGTCAGGAAGACAGGTAGGCAGATAGTGAGCAAGATATATATACATAGCGCCGCCGTATATCAACAGCGAATAGGAATACTAATAATAAACCTTTTGAAGGAATATTTCCCAAAACGTCAAAGTGATCACTTAACATAGTAAATATGTTTTTTTAGGCTGGGATCAATGACAAAACATACATTAAAACACGTATCTTTCATTTATTATTATTGCTGGGGGGTTTTAATGAGAAAATAAACGAGAAGCATGCATTTTAGAACATATCTAATAAATAAAACAATTACAGGGAAATAACATTGAAGGACGGTTATTATCTACTTCAGTCCGGGGTTACAATGGCGTACAAAGGTGTGTGTGTGGGGGGGTGGGGGGGGTGGGGGGCACACACAAACACACACATATATATATATAAACCATCGCTGCTGCTACTGGATCAAGAAAGTGGGGTTGGGGGTCACATGCCCCCTTGCCCCCCCCCCCCCCCCCCCCGCTTCCTGCGCCAGTGGGGTTATTATTATTGGTGTTCAGTATGTGTTCAGTATTTCATTTTGTTTCTCACATTTGATTTTCTTGCCCACAGCAGCGTACACAAACCGCATGAGCATGCTATTGGAGCCTGAATCTCGGTTATGTTTCAGCGAATCTGGTTCCGTGGCTAGGTCGAATTAATTCTTAATCATGGTGGCCTGTGGTACTGTATACATTGCATCTCAATATCTCAGTTCGTTATTCACGTGGTTTGGTATAAACGGCAACAATGTTATCGTGTTAAAAAGAAACTTTTTTTTTGTATTTGAAACATAAATATATTTGGCGAGGTAATGAAATAGTGTTCTTGATGTCTTGTTGTTGTTATTATTATTATTATCATCAAAAACAACACTGGATGGATGGATGGATGGATAGATGGATGGATAGATGGATAGATGGATGGATGGATAGATAGACAGACAGACAGTACGACAGACAGACAGACAGACATAGATAGATAAATAGATAGATAGATAGTGCTATTACTATTACTGCTACTTCTACTACTACTAACTACTGCTACTACAACTACTACTACTACAACTACTACTACTACTACTACTGCCTTCTGCTGCTACTACTACTATTGTATCTATTTTTATTATTATTATTATTATTCGTTTCGTTTCGTTTCAGATATTTCGTTTTTTTATGGTTGGCAAGGTGGACAAAGTCTGCGCTGCGCTTAGCGACCACCTTCAGACATACACCGCTCTGCACGTGTACCTGTACCAGTTCATTCTCATCTTCATACTTCCGGTTACACTGGTCCTCGTCTGTAATGTACTGGTCCTCGTCAGAATATACCGCGTCCGGAACATGCGCAACACAGACGACTCGTCTTTACCCCGAGCGCGGAACGTGGTGAACAGTCGTCACAAGACGACGCTGATGCTTCTGACGATTTCCTTCATCTACGTCATCACCCTCCTCCCGTCTCTCGTGGTCTCCATCGTGGCCTACGCTACCATAGCAACGACGACGTTACGCGACGCCGGTCTACTTCTGGTTCGGGTGTCTCCGTACAAAGACGTGTGCGAGCTGGTGTCGGACTTGAACTACGGGTGCAATTTCTTTATCTACATCCTGTCCGGGAAGCTGTTCCGGTTCGAGTTGAAGAAGATGTTCACGTGGGACAGGAGTACGGGCATCACAACGACGAAGGTCAGGGACGATATCGTGCCGCTATGACGTTGGCATATGGCGTCGTCGGCACGCACGGCTCATCTCAAACATGTCAACACGTGGGTGTGACCACGTCGTATTAACAATCGTATTAAAGAGACTACCCCGAGTTTGCTTCCATTGTAATATGTTAACAACTAACAAATCGTTTTTGATTACTAAAATTACATATTATAGTACGCCATTCTCCTTTCTGGTTTTTTTTTCTTTTTTTTTCATTTTTTTTTTTTCAAATAATTTCTACTATTTTTGTGTGCACTAAAAAAATGTATTCGGTTCAGAAATAAATAAAACTAACTAATACCCCTAGTAAGAAAAGTCTTTCTTTAAGAGATAACTCTTGATTATTTCCTTGTAGTGAAATTAATCAAATAGAGTTGTGTCGTATTAAGACTACCAGTCCATAAAACCAAAATTGCTATAATGCTGTAATCGTCACTTTCTTACTATGGTCGTTTTATTTTAAAAAAAATAAAAAAATAAAAAAATATTATTATTATTTTTATTTTTTTTATTTTGTGTTATTTCCAAAACACTTTTACTTTTCTTCTTACGTCAAATCAAACTGAAATTATTTATAAAAAAGAGACATTTTTGTATGAGGATGGGACGGACTATAAATATAAATTCCTGTTTAAAATTTATAGGTTATTAAAAGAGCTTCCATTTCGTATCATGTTTATGTCCATCGTGAAATAATTTTCAATTTTATGAAAATTATTTCATGAGGGACATAAACATGATACGAAATGTTAGCGAATTTAATATTTTATTTATTACCCATAATATCACTGATCCGTTTAGTTAAGGCAGTCAATGACGTCGAAATGTTACGTCCCACTTGACGTTCTAGTAGGACGTAACACTTTGATAAGAACCAGTTATCTGTAACCACCTGGGTAACATATCAATGTTTGTGTAAACAAGCTTTACGTTTCTTAACTCGGGCGTTCGCGAAACGTGTTGTCGTTTGCACTAAGACACTGGTAGTTCGCCGCGAGCAAACCGAACGTTAGCTAACGTCTTTGAAAAGTAACTCAAGGCGAACAAAACTGGCTGCCAAACCTTTCGATTTTGGCTTTTTCACACATTATTGTTAAATATTCTTAGTATATACACTCTGGAATTAATTAGTTATGCTCTGAAATGCGTATATCATTGAAATTATTAAAGAAAAAAGTCATTAGGCTATATCGACTATTTCTAAATGTTTTGTTGAGAACATGTTCCCTGTTTGGTTACCTGGGTAACCGTTTAATGAAATCAAGCTATAATTAAACTCGTTTTGTTTCGTGCATTACATTTTATAAGGATATATTTCTGATTTTGAAAGATACTAACCATTCCAAAACCTTATTTGTACTCAAGCACGGCGGAGCAGGGTGTGTGTGTGTGTGTCGTGTGTGTGTGTGTGTGTGGGGGGGGGGGATCTCTCCCTGCCACCCAATAATTCTGAATAAAAATTATTATTAGTATTAAATCTTATTATTAGTAGTAAACCCCCTAGAAACTCGGACGATTTACGCCCTCAATCTCAGTCGGCCCCCTCCCCCCTCCCTTATCAATTTGACAATAATACAAAAGTCAATTTTTTATTATTATTATTTATTTTCTTGGTCAGCCATCTTGAAAAACGTTTGCATATTCAAATACAGTTGCATAGATCGAGAAAACGCCCACCGCGAACGTTTCGTTGCGCTCGCTTTAAGAAACGTAAGAAATGTGGTTGTTGTCGTTCGAACGTTTGTGTTATCCTAAACCTGATTTTACTCTAATAAATTCGTAACTACGAAAATATATGTATCTATCAGGAAGAAAATCAACATAGACTGCTGGAAACACAAGTACACGACCGCAAACACATATATACAGGTAGATACTGGCATTCTAAACAAGACACCCGTCGGTCGCCCCATTGGGCTATTTCTCGTTCCAACCAGTGCTATAAAACGGGTAACAAAGGCCGTGATATGTACTATCCTGTCTGTGGGATGGTGCATATAAAAGCTGCTAATCGAAAAAAGAGTAGACAATGAAGTGGCGACAGAGGCTTTCCTCTCTCTATATCTGTGTGCTCCTTAACCATATGCCTGACGCCAAATAAAATGTGTCGAGTGCGTCGTTAAATAAAACATTTCCTTCCTTCTAAACAAGGCAGTGTATTTGATATGTAATTTTAGTAACCAAAAACCCTCTGTTATTCGGAGACATTAGACAACGACTGTATAATCAGGACAGTTCCTTTAACTGTTGGATGGGGTACAGCGCTCGCTTGATGCACGGTCGGTGTGGGATCAATTCCCATCGTGGGACCATTGGGCTACTTCTCGTTACAGCCATTGCACCAGGCCGTGGTATGTGCTATCCTGTTTGTGGGATGGTGCATATAAAAGATCTCTTGCTTCTAATGGAAGAAAAATGTAGCGGATTTCCTCTTTGAGAATATATGTCACAATGACCAAATATATGACATCCAATAGCCGATGATTAATATATCAATGAGCTCTAGTGGTGTGGTTTGACATGTGTTGTAGTGGTGTCGATAGACAATTCGAAAAGTAACTGAACAGGAAACATTATACTTATTTTCTCCAATTTCGTATATCTAATCATGTTCTTACCAATTGAAAAGGGCAGGTGGTCCAATGTTCCAAAAGAAGATAGAACATGTACATTATGTAATATAGGTGATATCGGAGATGAGTTTCATTATATTTTTATTTGTGATAAATTCAAAAAGGAATGAAAAAGATTACTAAAGTCATACAGTATGACGTTAATAAAATAAAATTTTACTTTAAAAAAAAAATCCAGCTAACTTATTAAATGTCATCTCACAGTTTAACAAATATATATCTAGCATTATCTAACAAATATGATTATTGTAAACTAATTCAGTGTACGTTTAACTGCAATTTGTATAAATACTGCATGCACATTTCCCGCGATCGCGATCTCAGTGCTCTCGACCATAGGTACAAAATTAACAAAGATAAAGGAAATAACGAAACTGCAGTTAGGTATTCATTGATGCAAACAACTATTGTTTTTCTACACATTGACATCAAGATTTACTCCTGTGTAATCGTATTGTTCATGTCCGCAACGATATCTCTTGACACGTGGGTGTCAGCTGACTCTGAAGCGTGACGTATATTACGCTTAGAGCTTTCCTCAGTTTGTTCCTAACGTTCGCGAACTACTTGATTGGTGTCCGTCGTGTCCATTTGGTTTAACGTGAAGCGCACAAAACAGTGTAGCGAACGTTTTGTTTCCGCTCGGTCTGGCTGAACTCAGCCCTTGGGATAGCCGACATGTCGTTCGGCCCTCAACTGGCATGTGTATTCAAATTGACATGCATTGTGGGTTTGTTTTTATTACTTTGGTTCAAAGACTTTACAAAATTAAAATAGCAAGTTACATATCTTCCAGACATTGAATCGCCGTCACATTGCTGTCATACATGTCGAATGCATGCGTTAAAATTAATAACCATGATTATTAAAATTAGCAAACATCATAAGGCATACGCTGTATTCTGGATAACACCGTTTCTCGTTACCGGTCGCCAGATCGCTATTATGCTAATTGAATATTTGGTATTATTATGTTTGAGGTGTCGAATAGATTATGTAACCGTTTGTTCACATCAGAAGATAGAAAATGACGTTACGGATCACAGCTCCATTGTTTTGTATACATGTTACAAATTAAGCCGACACGGTCCTGCAGTTAAGGCGCTTACCAGACATGAAGGCGCTTACTTGGCTGGCTAAGGGAGCACGGGCCGTGTCGGCTTATCGCTTATCGCACTATGTTATTGGACCAAATGTAAATTCAATTCAGAGAACTGTTCAACTGTAAACGTGTCAGCATCCTTAAAAAACCCTTTGTGAACTTATTAATATTATAATTAACCACTTGACCTCCTGAAAACCCATTTTATATAGTTTAATCTTACTTATGTGTTTGTTATAAACACTTGTCACTTAACGTATGCGTGTATATGTATATATAATTTATATAATGTACTCCTCTGATGCCACCGGATGGTGGCTTTAAGTAAAATAAAGTTCTGTTTCGTTCTGTCAGAATGATCAAATGATTGACAGTTGATGATTATGTCATCATTCTACTTTACTGGTGTCGAAAAACAAAATAAAAAAAATAAAATGTCTGAAGACTGCCAGAATTACACTTATGATGTGCTCTAGTGGTTTCGTAATCTTAAACAATCTTAAACTTAAGTCCATATATCTGAATTATCCAATGATTGACCTCAAACAGGCGATTACAAATTTGTCAATGGGCTTTAGTGGTGTTGGTAAAGGCGCTGTGTCAAAGTTGCAATAATGGCGGATCTCGCCAAAATATTTAATAATGTTTGCTTTGAAACATAAAGATTACGCATTCAGCCATATGCCTATAAAAAGTACAACAGAATAATTCAATTTACTAGTAAAACATTTTCAGCAGGCGATCTGGAGAGTGTTTCGCACGCAATAACTAGTGACGTCACTATTTTATGCGTACACACTAAGTTTTCCCAGAATGTTTTGAGGTCGACTGACAAATGAAACAAAGATGGCGGCCATGCTATATTTAGCCACAGATTATTCGGGAAACCCCTCTTGTCGTCCAGTGCAAGATTTAAAAACGATTATTATTCTAGAGTTAATTATAGAACAGTTATGTGGGGGGATCGATTAACTATTATTTAATTAATTATTTTTTATAGATACATGTGAAAATGAAATATTGTAGTTTCAATTTTGACATAGGACCTTTAAATAAAATGAGCATACCGTACATTTTTAAAGTCGCAGAGCCTAGTTTCAACCCGTGAAAATGGATACTAAATTTGATTAATTTATTCTACAAACCAGGGCCCCGTTCCGCAAAGCGATCTTAGTCCTAAGATCACCTTAAGTGTATAGCTACCGCATGCACTAAGGCGATCTTAGAGGTAAGATCGCTTCGTAGAACGGGCCCTGTAACACGACTGAATAAAGTTACAATAGAGTAAAATAAAAAGTAAAGAGTCTGTGACGTTGAAACGGTGAAATACCCTTAAAATAGACTGGAACTCGACTCCATAACCGTTACTTCTCAGACGCACGTGCGTTTTAAAACATATGCAAAATGCATTCTGTGGTATTAGAAACACCATGATGACTAGAAACACTTCGGTTGTAGGCAAATTGATATTCTAAACAATAAAATATGAGTAATGTTTGATTTCAGTGATAATTTAAACGGTTCTAATAGTGAAACTATATGCCTTAGTGTTTAAAAAACTAGGGTCTGTCGCTTGAAGGCTGGTATGACCTTGGTTCTCAGGGGTCGAATTCAGGAAATAAAGCGCGCTCAAACACTGACCGATTTCCAACGAATACTATTCCATATTTATTGATGTAGTTTGGAATTTGACCCAAGCAGAAATGACTGTTGTTTGTCGATACTTATTGTGGTGCTCATATCCAATCAATGTTCAAGTACGCTGCCCTGTGCACACACCTCAGCTACCTGTCTAGGATCGCTCTGGGTCGGAGCCAGTACCTAGCGCACTTCAAGACTGGTAGGTACTAGGCTCGTCTCCATTTCATTGCAACTTATTTCCGTGCCTATATCCAATTAAGGTTCAAGCATGCTGTTCTGGGCACACACCTCAGTTATCTGGGCTGTCTGTCCAGGGCAGTGAGTTAGTTAGTTGTTAGTGGTTAGCGAGCGATAAGAGGGTGTAGTGACCTTACACCTACTCATTGAGTCGCTAAACCTTGTTCTGGGTTGGAACTGGCACAGGGATGCGAACCCTGTACCCACTAGACTTATGTCCGATGGCTTAACCACAACACAACCGTTGCCGTTAGACAGTCCAAATAGTTGACCTGTGTGTCCATGACACCGATCTTGAACCTTAATTACACGAAATAACACACATGATGTGTGTATATATGTGTGTGTATATATGTGTGTGTGTGTGTGTGTGTGCGCGCGCGTCTGTGTCTGTCTGTCTGTCTGTCTGTCTGTCTGTCTCTCTCTCTCTCTCTCTCTCTCTCTCTCTCTCTCTCTCTCTCTCTCTCTCTCTCTCTCTCTCTCTCTCTGTGTGTGCGTGCGTGCGTGCGTGCGTGTGTGTGTGTGTGTGCGCGCGCGCGCGTGTGTGTGTGTGTGTGTGTGTGTGTGCGCCCATCGTCATCCAGTCTTGCTCGCAGCACTTAACAAGAGCCAAGGCTTACAGCACTTTGTTCTTTGAATAGGACACTGTGCCGCAAACAGCGTCGTCCCACTTATACCCACTGACTTGTCAATCCCTGCCGGCGTAATTCAGTTTGCATGATACCTGCCAGCACGTTGGCTAAGATCAGTAGCTTCAAGGAAAGACACCATTACATCTTTCTCGAGGCAGTTTAGAACAGGAAGACCCAAGCTTTTTCTGACTGATGCTTGCACAAATTAGTCCTTTGAGTGAAGAAGCCGAGGCCATGCAACCTCTACCCTATGATAATATCGATTCCCGCTGGCTTACTACTTTTTTCTTCTCTTTTATCTCATTAGCTAAAAGAACAGTCGCACACCAGTCTTATAGTTACCATACCATATGTAGGACACTGTTCAAGTTTCGGGGCGGGATATAGCTCAGTGGTAGTGCACTACGACTGGTATATCAAAAGCCGTGGTATCTGTTATTCTTTCAGTCAGATGGTGCATATGGAAGATCCCTTGCTGCTAATCGAAAAGAGTAGCCCATGAAGTGGCGACAGCGTGATTCCTCTCTCAAAATCTATGCGATCCATAACCATATGTCCGACGCCATATAACCGTAAATAAAATGTAAATAAAGTGCGTCGTTAAATAAAACATTTCCTTCCTTTCTTCCAGTTCAAGTTTTTTTTAACGATACCACTAGAGCACATTGATTTATAATCATTGGCTAATGAATGTAAAACATTTGGTAATGCTGACACGCAGTCATCAAAGGAAACCCGCTGCATTTTTCCTAATGTAAGGAATCTTTTATATGCACTTTCCCATAGACAGGAAAAGCACATACCACGGCTTTTGACCAGTTGCGGTGCACTGGTTGGAACGAGGCAAAATCCAATCAGATGAATGGATCCACCGAGGTGATTCGATCCTGCGACACAAGCACACCAAGCGAGCACTCAAACGACAGAGCTAAATCCCGTCCCTTGTGAATTCAAAGGATATTATAATACATACCATAGCCTATATAGCACACTGTTCATGTTTGTTTTGTTTAACGACACCACTAGAACACATTTATTTATAATCATCGGCTGTTGGATGTCAAACATTTTGTAATTCAGACATAGTCTTAGAGAGGAAACCCATACATTTTTCCAGTATCCAATGTAAACTAAGTGCACATATTCGCTAACTGCATCCTCTGCCCTGTCAAACCCAGTGTAACAATTCAGCATACAAAGCAGCTACCCAGTCATTAATCACATAACAAGAAAACTATACTTTCGCGCATTCGTTTCCGTATTTTGGGCACCCAAATGGGTGGGTAACTCTAGTCTGATGCCTACAGAAACAGTTACGACGTGCTAGCCTATCTCTGTCTCTTTCAGTACCTCCTCTCTCTTTCAGTCTCTCTCTCTCTCTCTCTCTCTCTCTCTCTCTCTCTCTCTCTCTCTCTCTCTCTCTCTCTCTCTCTCTCGTTCAGTATCTGTCTCGTTCGGTATCTCTTTCAGTATGTCTCTCGTTCAGTTTCTCTCGTTCAATCTCTCTCTCTCTCTCTCTCTCTCTCTCTCTCTCTCTCTCTCTCTCTCTCTCTCTCTCTCTCTCTCTCTCTCTCTCTCTCTCTGTTTTTGCGTGTGTCTCATTGTGTGTGTGTTTGCGTGTCTCGTGTGTGTGTGTGTGTGTGTGTGTGCCCATCGTCATCCCGTCTTGCTCGCAGCACTTAACAAGAGCCAAGGTTTACAGCACTTTGAATAGGACACTGTGCCGCAAACAGCGTCGTCCCACTTATACCCACTGACTTGTCAATCCCTGCCGGCGTAATTCAGTTTGCATGATACCTGCCAGCACGTTGGCTAAGATCAGTAGCTTCAAGGAAAGACACCATTACATCTTTCTCGAGGCAGTTTAGAACAGGAAGACCCAAGCTTTTTCTGACTGATGCTTGCACAAATTAGTCCTTTGAGTGAAGAAGCCGAGGCCATGCAACCTCTACCCTATGATAATATCGATTCCCGCTGGCTTACTACTTTTTTTCTCTTTTATCTCATTAGCTAAAAGAACAGTCGCACACCAGTCTTATCGTTACCATACCATATGTGGGACACTTCAAGTTTCGGGGCGGGATATACCTCAGTGGTAGTACACTACGACTGGTATATCAAAAGCCGTGGTATCTGTTATTCTTTCAGTGAGATGGTGCATATGGAAGATCCCTTGCTGCTAATCGAAAAGAGTAGCCCATGAAGTGGCGACAGCGTGATTCCTCTCTCAAAATCTATGCGATCCATAACCATATGTCCGACGCCATATAACCGTAAATAAAATGTATAAAGTGCGTCGTTAAATAAAACATTTCCTTCCTTTCTTCCAGTTCAAGGTTTTTTTAACGATACCACTAGAGCACATTGATTTATAATCAATGGCTAATGAATGTAAAACATTTGGTAATTCTGACACGCAGTCATCAGAGGAAACCCGCTGCATTTTTCCTAATGTAAGGAATCTTTTATATGCACTTTCCCATAGACAGGAAAAGCACATACCACGGCTTTTGACCAGTTGCGGTGCACTGGTTGGAACGAGACAAAATCCAATCAGATGAATGGATCCACCGAGTATCTCTTTCAGTATGTCTCTCGTTCAGTTTCTCTCTTTCAATCTCTCTCTCTCCACTCCCTCCCTCCCCCCCCCCCTCTCTCTCTCTCTCTCTGTTTTTGCGTGTGTGTCATTGTGTGTGTGTTTGCGTGTGTCTCGTGTGTGTGTGTGTGTGTGTGTGTGTGCGTGTGCGTGCGTGCGTGTGTCTATGTGTGTCCATCGTCACCCCGTCTTGCTCGCAGCACTTAACAAGAGCTAAGGCTTACAGCACTCAGTGGTGTTTGTGAGCAATAGTTCTTTGAAAAAAACCCACTGTGCCGCAAACAGCGTCGTCCCACTTATACCCACTGACATGTCGATCCCTGCCGGCGTAATTCAGTTTGCATGATACCTGCCTGCACGTTGGCCAAGATCAGTAGCTTCAAGGAAAGACACCATTACCGCTTTCTCGAAGCAGTTAAGAACTGGAAGACCAAAGCTTTTTCTGACTGATGCTTGCACAAATTAGTCCGGATTAGTCCGGATGGTGACGTAATAAGAACAGTAAATGTGCTTTGGAAATAACCAAAAAACTACTATTTTTGTTTGCAATTAAAATAATATTCGGTTCAGAAATAAATAAAACTGTAATACATACCACAGTAAGAAAAGGTCGCTTGTAGTTATGTCCGCCATTTTGATTTTACGGATGGGTAGTCTTGATACGAGATAACTCTATTTGATTACTTGCACTACAGAGGAAGCAACAATGAAATAATCAGAGTTATCTCATAAAGAAAGACATTACCAGTCCATAAAACCAAAATGGCTTCCATAATGCTGTGAGCGTCGTTTTCATAATATGGTAGGGGTTTCTTCTTCTTCTTCTTCTTTTTTTTCGGGGGGGGGGGGGGGGGGTTGTTTTTGTTGGTGGGGTTTTGGGGGTGTTTTTTTGTTGTTATTTCCAAAACACTTCTAACGTCAAATGAAAACTCAGGTATCTGGGCTGTTCGTCCAGGCCAGTGAGTTAGTTGTTAGTTGTTAGTGGATAGTGAGAGATAAGAGGGTGTAGTGAACTTACACCTACCCATTGAGTCGTTAAAACGTGTTCTGTGTTGGAGCTGATACAGCTTTGCGAACCCTGCACTTACTAGACTTGTATCCGATGGCTTAACCACGACACAACCGTTGCCGTTAGACCGTCCAAATAGTTGAGCTGTGTGTCCATGACTACGTACTTGAAGCTTAATTACACGAAATAAATAAGTCATAAAGATATAAATTATCTTCATTTTCTTCCATCTTTCATCCGACTCATTTCAGTCAATCTATCAAATAAAGGGGCTCATGTTCCAGGCAATTTGTAAAATAACTAGAAATTCCAATCACTTTGTAAATTGACTCAGTGAATCAGGCCATTTGTAATTCTTTTTACAAATTGCTTGATTTTTAACATGACTGTATGACATGACTGTGTGTGTGTGTGTGTGTGTGTGTGTGTGTGTGTGTGTGTTTGTGCGTGTGTGTGTGTGTGTGTTACAGTCATGTTAAAAATCAGGCAATTTGTAAAATAAATTATAAATTGCCTGATTCACTCAGTCAATTTACAAAGTGACTGTGTGTCTTTGTGTGTGTGTGTGTGTGTGTGTGTGTGTATATATATATATATAACGATACCACTAGAGCACATTAATTTATAATCATCGGCTAATGCATGTCAAACATTTGGTAATTCTGACACGTAGTCGTCGAAGGAATCCCGCTACATTTGTCCTAATACAGCAGGGGATTTTTTATATGCACTTTTCCACAGACAGAAAAATCACAGTTTAGGTGCACTGGTTGGAACGAGAGAAAAAATCAATCCGATGAATGGATCCACCGAGGTGATTCGACCCTCCGACACAAGCACCCCAAGTGAGCACTCAAACGACAGAACTAAATCCCGTTCCGTGCGAATTCAAAAGATATTACAATACATACCATATATAGCACACTGTTCAAGTTTGGTTTGTTTAACGACACCACTCGAACACATTTATTTATAATCATCGGCTGTTGGATGTCAAACATTTTGTAATTCAGACAGTCTTAGAGAGGAAACCCGTACATTTTTCCAGTAGCAAGGGACCTTTTATATGCACCATCACAGAGGTACTTGATGACAGGATAATAAACCATTTCCAAATGACACTAGTACATGATACGGTGGTTGCTGCATTGAGTTAGTCACTGTGATTAAAAGCCCAATGTCCGATAAACATTCAGTACTTTTTTTTTTCTTCTTTTTTTTAACAGCACCCTATCCTAAGCATTTTGATTCGCGTTTTATTCCCGGCCATGACGAAATGAGGATTTTACCCCGCCCATAATGCAAATTTTAAAACACGAAACTACATGAGAAAAATGTAAAAAAAAAGTAAAAAAATACTTTTACAGCTTTATATTCGACTTTGAAAATGTAAGTTCTTTAATTACTTTGTATAATATCTACATTTGACATTTTATTGCAACTTCATAAACCAGTTCAAAGATTTGAAATGTTTAATTAATTAAACATCAATTATTTCAAGTCAGTTTTCAAATTTATATTTTTGCGTTCAGTGTAGGGAAAACGCTTGTTAATAGGTTAAGCCTTGTAACAATATAGGCTACGTGCTAGTGGTTATCATTATTATTTTTTTCCTTCTTCTTTTTTTTTTCTATTCCTCTTTGACAACAGCAATATTTTCAAGGGTTTGTATGTAGGCTCGTGCGTGCTAAGAGGGTTTTTTGAGGGGTATATTGTGGTATATGGACAATATTTAAATTATCCTGTCATCAAGTGCCTATGCACCATCACACAGACAGGATAACACATACCACGGCCTTTGATATACCAGTCATAAGTAGTGTCGGAAATAGAATGAAAATGATTTTCGTCAATTATTTCTTTCATATTAAACTGTAAAAGTAAATATTTTGTAAATACCTATTTAATGATACTCAACCTAATTTAGCATTTACTTGTTTGGGCTCTCATTGATGTACAAGGTGGTGTTTACTCTTGAAATTAAAATAAAGATGTCAATAAACAGGAGATTTGTGACCTTTATTTGAACAGACTATAACACATTTTGATGATATGTGTCAATTTCATATATCCTTAAACAAACGTTTAATTTAAAACTACAAGATAACTGATTATTTTGAATTGCAGCATAAATTATTAATTATGACCAGCATATTTAGTGAATATAAATTCAATATAAGTACATTAGAAATTTACACAATCTTGCAACCACTTAAAGGTGCTACATCATAGTTATATGTGAGCATCTGTTTGTGATCAAGTCTGCTGGAGGCAGTGGAATTGCGGTATTGGTCAGTGATGTGTTGATATTTTAGATAATACATCTTTATGGATTGGACTTCAGTCTTCTGGAAGCAGTGGAATTGCGGTATTGGTCAGTGATGTGTTGGTATTTTAGATACACCTTTATGGATTTGACTTTAGTCTGCTGGAAGCAATGCAATTGCGGAATTGGCAAGTGATGTGTTCGTATGGATTGGCTTTAAGTCTGCTCGAGGACCTGTTGAATGGGTGTGGGACAACGGACATACGTTTGGATAGAAGAAACCCGACTGGTCGTGGTCGGACAGCTACGTTATTGCAGACTACGTTGTCGTCGAGAACGAGGAGTTGCTAAGGCCAAAACACCATGGCAGCTTAGGGACGCGTTCATCTGTGAGCACACGCGTTTGGAAGGTGACGCCAACAAGACACATTGTCAAAGTTGCAAGGGTTATGTTAACCTATTAATTATCAAGTGTGAACTTCTTATTTAGCTATTTTAGCACATGGTCGTGATGCATGTAACTATACATAATGATCAAGGGTGCAAGTCATATTTAGCTATTTTTTGCATGTATTCATTATAAATACATATAATTTCTCAAAGTTGGATTTCGCTATCTACATTAGTGTGTGTCTTAAAAATCAGTACGGATCTTAACACCTCCCTGTCTCTGTCTCTGTCTCTGTCCCTCTCTCTCTATATATATATATATATATATATATATATAGTGGAACCCCCTATAAACCGGACACCCTAGGAACCAATCAAAATGTCCGGTTTATAAGAGGTATCCGGTTTAGAGAGGTTTCACCACACACACACACACACACAAGGATTGTGTATTATACCTTATATTTTGAAACCATTCTCACATAGGTTGGACGATTTTTTTTTCTCATAACCAGATGAATGTAAAAAACAACAGACAATAAATTTGAAACATACTAATAATAACAATAAAAGTTCATTGTTTATTTTGAATTCTGTTTGTTAAACAATAACGCTCAAAAAGACAAATTACCAATATAAAGTGACGTCATCAGATATGACGTTCCCAAACTTTATTCTGACACTTTTTTTCGACAAATGAACAAACCATCGTTGCTACGGCTGGAGCAATGGGATGACGTTAACTTGTAATGAATATAACGGCAATTTAATTTTATACAGAGATATTATTATACGAGCTCGTGTGTCGTACTGATTTTACCAAACGATTGTCAGGATTTTTGTATTACACTCGCTATCGCTCGGGTAATACACAAATCCCGACACAAGCTTCGTAAGACCAGAACGATTCAATCTAATTAAAATTAGCTCCACTATTACATGTGGATCTAACACCAGCCAGTTGGAGCTCATGTCCACCAATCAAAACCTTACTTGCAGAATCCTGCCAGCGATTTAAAACTAACAACACTGCGTAGTCCCCAGTGTCCAGGTAACATTTCGTCTGTAAATAATAATTTAAATATTGACCAATCACACTTCGCCTTTTATAACGTTATTTGGGAGCATACAAATTCTAAAAATATCGGGCGAGTCTATTTTAGAGGCCGCAGTACAGCGAACCTTACCAATACGTACGGGGTGGGTTATCAGTCTTCAACTTTACATTAAAAATTATTTATTTTATAATATAAAACATGTTTTAAGGCATTCGTAATTCACACGAAACATGTCATATACCCTCAGGATAATTCGGAATGTTTTCAAATTATTTTTAAATCACTGGCAGGATTCTGCAAGTAAAGTTTTGATTGGTGGACATGAGCTCCAACTGGCTGGTGTTAGATCCACATGTAATAGTGGAGCTAATTTTAATTAGATTGAGAACGATTCACACGGGAGTGTAATGATTTCTTTATTATCGACATCATCCAAGATGTTATTTTCATGAATAACTAGCTAGGACCACGTCAAAACGTTTCGAACGTAACTAAAAAGAGACGACGAAACGACGTCATTTTGATAAGCGTTTACACTGGGGAAGCCGCATTACGTTATGACGTCGCTTCACAAAATTACGTCATTTGTTGTGCACGTGAAATCATTATGACAAACATAGGTCATACTGGTCATATTTCCCTGAATATCTTGAAGTATATATATATACTCGTATATTCTCAACCCCCCCCCCCCCCCCCCCCCCCCCCCCCCCCCCCCCCCCCCCCCCCCCCCCCCCCCCCCCCCCCCTAAAAAAAAAAAAAGAAAAAAAAAGAAACGCACAATGCTTGATTTTTTATAACACGTAATTTTATGCTTCTCTCACAGTGGCGAATGTAAAAATTTGATATTCGCGGAAAATTCGCCAAAAATGATACGATTGGCCAGGAGAATTACTGAAACAAGTGAGGCCTTACAAATGGTTACGAATGCTTGCGAATTTCTTACGAATCCTTGCGAATTTCTTACGAAGCTTACGATTACTTAACAATCAATTTGCCGAATTTCTTGTGAATCCTTTGCGAATGTTAAGAATACTTACGAATGCCCTTGCGAATTTTGCGAATGCTTGCGAACGCCTTACGAATGAAACGACTACACAACGCATGCGCGGCGAAACCCCTTGCCAATGTTTCGCTGTGTCACTTTTATTCGCCAGGCTATCTTGAATAGTCAAGATGTTTTATTCGTCCTTCATCATGCGCAGGGCCGGCAGAAGGGGCGGTGGCGGCAGAGGCAGGGCCAGGGGCAAGTCTGACGACAAAGACTCTGTTTCCGATGGTGCGGCATCCAGTGATGACCAGACCAAGAAGGCTGCGGCATCCAGTGACCCCAAGAAAGCCAAGACGTCCAGTGAGAAGAAGGCCAAGGCCAAGGTCAAGTCCAAGAAGCCCAGGCCAGAGAAGGCAGACTCTGAGCGGGACGAGATGTCAGACAATGAGTCAGGCCCCACTCGCTGTCCCACTCCTCCTCCACCTCCTCCTTCAAAGGTCAAGAAGTCCACAGCCAAGAAGCTCGACAGGCGCAGTGCCAAGCTGACCGAGGCCCAGCAAGACATCATGTTCGAATGGTTGGTACAGACTCTCTGCTGCATGGTGGTGAGAAGGACTTGCCAGCGAAGAGTCATGATGCCAAATGCGTTCTCCACAACACGTCGCCCACGGGATATGCGGTAATTGGCTATCTTCTCCTCGTAGGTCATATTCCTGCGTGAGTACGGCTTCATCATATATGACTTCAGGCGAATGCGTCATCACTCAGCATGAAATATGGATGTGGTCTGTCGTCATTTGGAAGATGCTCATCGTCAGGCAGGTTGATCTCTCCACTCTGAAGGACTTCTGCAAGATCCGAAGCGTTGTAGATCTGGGCATCAGACTGAGAACCAACGCCACCAACATCAGCCCACAAGAAGCGGTAATTGGCATCCACCAATGCCAACACAGCGATGGAAAAGAAACCCTTGTAGTTGAAGTACTCTGATCCGGAATGAGGGGGTTTCTTGATGGCAACGTGCTTGCCGTCAAGGGCACCGCAAGCGTGGGGCACATTCAAGCGTCTCTGGAACTCTTCAGCGATGGCTTTCCACTCATCTTTGGTCATAGGTGCCGGAACAGCTTCATCAAGGAACTCATCAATGATGGCTTGGCACACCTCTGGCAAAAACAGGCTGATGCTGTTGTCTCCGACACGGAAGCTGTACCCCAGGTCAACATATGAGTTCCCAGTTGCCAAATGGCGCAGCGTCACAGCTAACTTCAGGCCAGGTTCTATGGCATCACGGTACGAGGTGTTCTGCTTGTTCTATGGCATCACGGTACGAGGTGTTCTGCTTGGTGATGCGCAGCCTGAGGCGGTCCAACAGCTCATCAAACAGGACCGGCTCCAATCTGGTGAAGTTCTTGAACCTGTCCGGGTCTCTCTGCCGAAGACTCTCCATCAGGTTGTAGTAGTGCGAGTGCCGCAACCTCTCTCCGTGTGACAGCCAGTCCCTCACCCAACATGACCTTTGCCTTGTTTGTCTGCGTCTTCTACGTTGGGCCTGATGCTGCTGCCTTCTCTCTTGTTCTTCTTGCTGCAGAGCAACAACAGCAACTTGTGTGACAACAGCATGGTGAGAAACCAGCATTGCCAGTGTTGCCACTTGCCTCGGCCATGGCTGAACTACAAATGTATATAGGACAAGGGAAGATGGGGTCTTTTATACCAGTTTGGCTACCCTAGTGGCCTCAACTGCGGCGAATGTGCAATATTCGCATTCAAATCGCCAGGAATTATCAAAGCATTTGCAAGACAATCTTAACGTTTGCATGTCATTCTCAAGCATTTGCAAGTGTTGGCAAGCCGTTCGCAAGCATTCCCAATGCGTTCTCAAGAAAATGGCCCAAAAATCGTAATCGAATTGCTTTATTCGTAATGGATTCGCAAGCATTCGCAACGTTTTGTTTGCATGCGTATGGATGAATGCTAGCAAATCCTTACAAATGTCTTATGATCACTACAAATGCCTTGCCATCAATAAGAATGTCTTGCGATTGCTTACGAAAATGTTGCGATAACAATAAGAATATGCTTTCCTAGCGAATTTTAGGAGCATGTTCCTAATATTCGCAACACCCCATGAACGACCGCGAATGCTTACGAACGTCTGGCGATCACTTTGTGATCATTGCGAATTGGTGGCGAATTGCATTCGTAAGCCCATTCGCCATGTATTCGCCACTGTGTGAGAGAAGCATAACGATGTACAAATCATGAATATAATGCCACTTGGTGATCGAAACGTATTGCCTTTGTTACAGTCGACAAAGCGCAATACAGAACACAATCGTCGTATAAAAAAAAAAAAAAAAAAAAAAAAAGAAAAAAAAAGCAGTAAACAACAACAACAATGTGCAAACCACGTTATGTGTGCACGTAAAAGATGAATATATGCGCTATAAAATTGCAGGGTTTATTTTTATTGCTTGTCCTTGTGGTATCGATTCCGGCAACATCAGACAACACGTGGACTTCCCACATCAGGTAAACCACGTGTGATTATTGTGACCCAGGACCGCTACATACGGGCAATTAATCTACGGCAAGGGACCAGCACGGCAATCTCTTTAACGTTGAACTTTTTTTTTTTTTACCATGCCCCTATACCACTAAGGTACGGCAACCTCTACTGCTTTCGTAATACCAGGTTTGCGTAGGATATTGGCTCACTCGGTGCGCAATCTGACTAAAATTAGCTCTTCTGATCTACCAGTAGATCTAACAGCATTGCGTGGACCCCCATGTTCAGGTGACCTTTCATCTATAAATAACAATTTAAATATCGACCAATTACACTTCGCCTTTTATAGGTTATTCGCGAGCATACAAATTCTAAAAATATCTAAACAACTTGTTGGTCTATTTCAACATTAAAACACAGGGGGAAAAGTGCAATAATGAACTCTGGATTGTATACTAGTATAAACAGATATTATGGCTATACCATCACAGGTGTTTTTTTTCCCCCCGTCTTGAAATGAATTTTACATAAAATTTTATATTGAAATTAGTTTCCGGCATACTTCGTAATTCACCCGAATCATTTCGTATACCCTCGGCATAATCCCGAATGTTTTCAAATCACTGGCATGATTTTGCAAGTAAGGTTTTGATTGGTCGAATGAAAGGTCAACTGGACATGAGCTCCAACGGGCTGCTGTTAGATCCACATGTAATAGTGGAGCTAATTTTAATTAGATTGACTCGGTGCGAAACGGACTATGCCCGACAGCCTGTACGAGGTGTCATTTTGGCTGAACAACATCGTCGACTACGACATCAGTGGTGTCGTTCACGAAGTATGGCCTCAACTGCGATGGAGAAGGTTATGGTTTAGTGACGAGTCTTGTTTTTTTGCTTCATCGCGCCGATGGAAGATGTCGTGTGTACAGACGTCGCCGTGAAAGTACGTTATGCTGAAAGCTGCACACAGGAAGTGGTTAGGTGTCAAATGTGAATGTATGTGTCACGTGAACATTCTGCTACTTTCCGTTCATCCATTCATTACATTTCTAGTGTAAACAAAATCTACTTTTGCGTTTCTTTTGTAGCGGAAAATTGATGCTCATGGAGTTATGGATGTCGCATTTATTAATTCATTTGGACCAATCGTCGAATTTATAACAAAGATGTATTTACAGTTTTGCAATTATACAAATATCGAATATAATCGATGGGAAAATAGTGCCGAGTAAAATTAAAACCGCGACAATCTCAACGGCATTGCCCAATTACATGGACAATTACAGGGCTTGTATTATTTCTTTATTTTGCCGCTTACGACTTGAGCACGTTCACAAATGCTTTGTCTTCTTGCAATTTGTGTGTAATATTTGCAACCAGTAATCGCCTGAAGACTGTCCAAATTTGATGTTGGTGCGTAAATTAACTAAATTCTCATTAGCTATAATGCCTTTTATCTCGCCTTCATGTAAAATTCTTTAATCCCATTGGTTGTTTGCCGTTGGACAAATCCCTTATCCCCCTGTGGGCGGAGCCAAATTCTCTTATACCCCGTCTGTAATTTCCAACAGTTTCCAGCCGCCCCAGTTAATGCTAAAGCAATAATTAGATTATAAATAACATTGATAATCAACCAAGTATACATAATTAATTTTATTTTTACTATAAAATACACTATTTCAATACTTTTAAAAGCTGCAATGTTGAACTCAGCCACCTAATTACGGTCGTGGTGTTATTGTATTAATGCGCGATTAGCAACAGTTGTTGTTGTTGTTTTGTTTTTTTAATATTTTTATTTTTTTACTACATACATTTCTAATAAAAAAAAAAGTGTTTTTTATTTTTGTTATTAATATCTGTTTCAGACAATTTCGTATTACAAACATTTGAAGTTAAAAACTCGTTTATCGACGGAACTATTTTTCGTCACTGGCAAGTGGTTTCGTTCGGGTCCGCGTGGTACGGCTCCGTTAATAAATTGTTAACAATTATTTTCTGGCGTTATTTTGATTATTTGGCTATATGGTTTAACATGTCGGCAAGATAAATTCGTTGTAGAAGCATCTCTCGGGGTATATGGCTTTTTATGTACCCTCTGTGTGCTCTTTTACCCCCTCGCCTTCGGCTCGGGGTAAAAGAACACACAGAGGGTACATAAAAAGCCATATACCCCTCGTGATGCTTCTACAACTTATATTATCCTTTTAAAAAATTATTATTCACTTTTGAGGGTCAATGGGCAACTAGTTTTATGTGCTCATGTACCACTGGGGTTTCGAACACGCCTCTCACGAGTAAAGTCTCTGATATTAGCAGGGGTCTGACTCGGGACGGGAGGTAGTTATTTAATTGGACAATTTAGAATTTTAGAATTTAATCAAACAAGAAAAAGAAAAAGTGGTAGGGGTGCTTTCAGATGCACCCATTTTTTTTTTTTTAATTCTATTGTATTTACTACTCAACAAATTATGACCTATAAGGGTGCTTTAATTTGTGATGGGCTAGTAAAAAAAACAACAAAAAAAACCCCCATCACTGAAGCTGATCCTACTTTAAATGTAGGCCAAAGGTGGTTAAAAAGGAAGGGTTGGTTCAAGCATTAAGGTTCGAGAAGTGCCAATCATATTCGGAACTTGGGCGTGACCAGTGGCTGGATTGGGAGAAGGGAAGGCCAGAACCACCAACGCCCAAAGGCCCTACTTTTAAAACCCTAACTTCCGACATTCCATCCCCCAAGCCACTCCCCCAAGTCTAGCCGTCGTTCAGTACAGTCATGGCACTCTCATGACAGGTTGTTTTTTGTTTTTTGTTTTTTTTAAATTAAAGGTGACTGTTACATTAATATATATTTTTTTGTTATTGAAACTAATAAATATGTTTTTTAAAATCTCGATAAAAATACACACACAAAAAAGAGCACACTTGTAAACCTATTAATAAAATAGCATAAGGCCAATTTAAAAACATTTATATTTATAAAAAGGCATGAACCCGGAGCAGGAGGGGAGCACAGAAAACAGAGAAATCCATGAAATCCTTTCGAAAACAAACTGACACAAAATCAAACAAATACCAACAAGTGCATAATGCAGTTTTAAAATCGTATTGCTATTGGTCGCCTTTAGATAAATAAAATGATATATTATTTATCAAGAAATGTCAACCAAAACTAGATATGTCCACTTTATATAAAAACGTTGAAGTTAGTCTTTCTGGAATGTATGTCTTTGTACATAACTAATTCTGGTTGTCAAGCCACTGATAGGAACAGCTTTCAATGAACATAAACTGATTCCTATTAAAAGTGAAATTAATTAAGTTGCAGTTGCAAATAAAAGTTGAAGGTCACATACTGCGCTATTTCACATTGATTGGTACAAACAAGTAAAGCCCAATACACGTATGTACATACATCAACTCAGGAATATTAACATTTTTGTGTTCTATCACTCTGCATCAATGGGGGCTACCGCCACGAATCCTTTGTTTAAAAAAAAATTAAACAAATAATAACAATAATAATTCCACAACACGAGAACATGTTTTATGGTTGAATAAAAAAACAACAAAAAACTCCTGTCAGTATTATCCCTTTGGCTCTTCCTTGTACACAGATACAATTGTTGATTGCTGTAACAGGTTCATTGTTCCGCTCTTCCTTGTACACAGATACAATTTGTGATTGCTGTAACAGGTTCATTGTTCACATTCAGTATGATTATGTAAAATAGTAATTGTACACCTGTTTTTTAATCTTGTACTTACTGAAAATTCAGTTACAAACAAGCGGATACTTAAATCAGAGGCAATTACTGTGCTGGTCATTATACACCCTATTTGGTTTTAAGAAAGAATAGAATTTGCTGGTCCGAGCAGATTTTCACATGCCAGGACAAACTGCATCAAAATGTGTGTATTGTTATCTCCCAAAACGTCATATCACCATAACAGTAATTTTTACACATGCTATTTTGCTTTATATGGTCATTTCAGGCTCACACCATCACTTTAATACCATACAGTGACAGGAAGGGGATGTATATCTAAGTCACACAGATATTTAGATGTGACCTCTGGGTGGTTTAACAATAGCCTCCATCTTGAATTTAAGATGGCCGCCAATATTATGAGGGGGGGGGGAAATGCTAAAACAAATAAAAAAAAAAAAATGTAGCAAAAAAAAGAAAAAGAGAAAAAAAGAAGAAAGCAAATTGCATAAATCCAGACGAAAGTAGTACTTATTTCAATTGCTATGTGATGATACATTTAGCATACACTGAGATGAAGTATACTGTGTGTGCGTGATGTGTACAGCCTGTCTCAGATGAACTATTGTGCTAAAATTCTCTCTTCAATGTGTCCTTGTCATCGCTATGTCCTTTCCTTCGTTTAAGATTCCTGTTAAAAAAAGAAGAAAAGAGAGATCATTTTCCAATAAAGTTATAGTTTGTGGGTATCAATGAATCACTTTCGTTTTCATCACCCACTGTTTCAAGATGATCGCCATATTGTCCCATGAATATTGATTACTGACATACATTTTCCTATCCTTGTTTGACTTTAGAAAGAAAGAAGTGTTTTATTTAACGACGCACTCAACACATTTTATTTACGGTTATATGGCGTCAGACATATGGTTAAGGACCACACAGATTTTGAGAGGAAACCCACTGTCGCCACTACATCGGCTACTCTTCCGATTAGTAGCAAAGGATCTTTTATTTGCGCTTCCCACAGACAGGATAGCACAAACCATGGCCTTTGTTGAACCAGTTATGGATCACTGGTCGGTGCAAGTGGTTTACACCTACCTATTGAGCCTTGCGGAGCACTCACTCAGGGTTTTGAGTCGGTATCTGGATTAAAAATCCCATGCCTCGACTGGGATCCGAACCCAGTACCTACCAGCCTGTAGACCACGACGCCGGTCTGTTTGACTAGTTATAAGTTGCTATATCTCCTGTTCCTTTTGTTACGTCACTGTGTGTTTCATCGCTAAACCTATCATTAGTGACGTCACACCACTGTTGCTCTGCTAGTTAACGAGTCTACCGATGCCAAATATAGTGACATTCAACCCACATTACTGACATTGTTTACAATTGTCGCAAATGAAAAAATTATAATGGATAGTAAAAAGAATATCCCCACTCGTGTCTTCAACTCTTGTGATATCATAATTTATCAGCAGTCGCTGATAAAAGTATAAAAATCCTCGGCAAGACTCGGATTTGATACTTTTATCAACTCGTGCTGATAAATTATGTTACTATCCATATGGTTCAACATAACCGAGTTAATAATCATAATACAAAGTACATGTGTAATTATACTAATAACAAGTTTGATGACGTAATTTTTTGGGAAGGGACGTCATAACATGGCATTGCTTCTCCAGTCCTAGCTCAGACTGTGCATTTGAAATATGACGTCATTTCATCGCCTCCTTCTACATATAGTTGTGGCTGAAACATTTTGAGTTGGATCTTGTTATTTATAAAGAAAACAACAATAATACTATGGATAATAAAGAAAATATTACACTCTTGTGTGAGTTATACTGATTTTACGAAACTTGTGTCAGGAAACATGTATTATCCTCGCTCTTGCTCAGACAATACAAAAATCCTGGCACTCGTTTCGTAAAATCAGTACGACACACAAGCTCGTATAATAATCTCTATATATCACAAGACCTTTGTGCAGTATCCTCTATGTATGTCTAGAAATGCGTTGAATCTATAAGTCTAATATTTTAAAAAGAGATATGATGTTGGGTGTAGCAAATTGTGAAAACCTCTCAAAAAACATCAACATCTACTAACAGCATTACTGGCAGAGCAGACAACACGAAGGATCTTTCAAATGGAGATATTTGCACGAACACGTCCACATAATTTTAGTTTGACAATCAATTAGTAACTTGAAATTTTAATATGGCAGCCACGTTTCAAACAAATAATACTGAATAACATGTTCCTATAACTAACGAAAAAACCCAGAGTATCAGAGGTGTTGTCATACTTAGGTAAAAGAAAGAAGTGCTTTATTTAATGATGCACTCAACACATTTTATTTACGGTTATATGGCGTCAGAC
This sequence comes from Gigantopelta aegis, assembly GCF_016097555.1. Classification (NCBI taxonomy): domain Eukaryota; kingdom Metazoa; phylum Mollusca; class Gastropoda; order Neomphalida; family Peltospiridae; genus Gigantopelta; species Gigantopelta aegis. The sequence goes on along the minus strand of NC_054703.1, from coordinate 21,555,580 downwards.
ATATAGTTAAGGACCACACAGATTTGTTTAGAGGAAACCCGCTGTCGCCACATAGACTACTCTTTTACGACAGGCAGCAAGGGATCTTTTATTTGCACTTCCCACAGGCAGGATAGCACAAACCATGGCCTTTGTTGAACCAGTTATGGATCACTGGTCGGTGCAAGTGGTTTACACCTACCCATTGAGCCTTGCATACTTAGGTAGTTACAAATATGTAGTCATACGAATTTAAAAAAAAGTGGGGCTTTTTTAAATAATGGTGTGATGGGCAAAGTAACGTGCTAATCAAACAGACGTTTGATGGCCAGACAAGGGACTGACTGACGACTTTAAGATAATGATTTTTTTACAGAGCAAGGTGTAATTGTACAGGTACATACTTAATTAGAGTGGTGGTGGAAACATGGAGTCCATTTAGAAAAAAAAAGATGAAGAGATAGGTTCAACATTGATATATAAATAGATGGAGAGATGAAGAAATAAGTTCAACATTGATATATAAATAGATGGAGAGATGGAGAAATGGGTTCAACATTAATATATAAATAAACACTGATGTGAAGAAAAAGGTTCAACATTAATGTATAAATAGACGGAGAGATGGAGAAATAGGTTCAACATTAATGTATAAGTAGACACAGAGATGAATAAATAGGTATAACATTAATATATAAATAGATGCTGAGATGAAGATATAGGTTCAACATTAATGTACAAATAGACACTAGTTACTAGCTGAGATGAAGAAAAAGGTTAACATAAATGTATAAATAACACATGTGTAAACCAGGCAACATGTCAATAATGACGTTGTCGAGATCTGGCAGACATCTTGCAACATTGAACAGTATTTGAATTTAAAATATAATGCAAATATGAAATACTGACTTACCAGAACGCACTCAAAATAACTCCAATTACAGCAACAGCTACTACAGCGACAACTACAACTAACGCAGTCACTCCTACAGACATAGCAGGTGCAGGCGTATCTTCTACTTTAACCTGTCTAACCGCATCTAAAATAGTTATAATAATAATAATTTAATAATAATAATGATAATAATAATAATAATAATACAATAATCATAATCACAGTCATAATCATAACCATAATCATAATAATAATGTTGCTACTGCTGCTACTAATACTACTGCCGCTATTACTAATACTACTGCCGCTATTACTAATACTACTGCCGCTATTACTAATACTACTGCCGCTATTACTAATACTACTGCCGCTACTACTAATACTACTGCCACTATTACTACTAATACTACTGCCACTATTACTACTGCCACTATTACTACTAATACTACTGCCACTATTACTACTAATACTACTGCCACTATTACTACTACTACTGCTGCTACTACTAATACTACTGCCACTATTATTACTACTACTACTGCTATCACTACAAGTATACAACTACTACTAGTACTGCCACATCTTCTACTACTACCACCATCATTTCCACTACTACCACCATCAATACTACTATACTATTACTGCCATTACAACTGCTACTGGGGCTATTACTACTACTATTATATGACTATACTACTACTGCTACTGCTGCTGCTGCTACCCACCAGTACTACTACTACGGCTATACCCACCTGTACTACTACAACAACAACTGCAACTACTACCAGTACTACTGTTGGTATCACTACTACAACTACTGCTACTTTTGTAATTATAAAATCTTAGTGCAGTATGTATTAAAAGTTATGCATGTAATTATAAAATAACATGTGTTAAGAGTTAGGGAAACTTACCCCTTCCTCCTCTTTTATATCAATATATACATTTAAAAAAAGTATCAATCCGATAAACCAACCTCCACTGAGAGGATTTGAACCACGAACCGTATGTATATACTTCCAGTGCTCTGGTTCGAATCCTCTCAGAAGACGTAGAATTTGTTTTCTTGTGTAAGTACATATATCAATCTGATTGGAATTGGCTCCACTAAATACATGATACTTTATTTGTAACCATAGTGGTGAATGTCGCTTAAAAAGGGTTTGCCGATCTCACCTATCCTACCTATTTATTTTTGTTTGTCTGCATGTTAGGCCTTATACCCTATGTATAATTACACATGTATAATTTTATTATGTGATTTCCATCTTTGAATAGATGTAATAACTTTTAACTATCATTTTCGTCCTGAATAAAATGTGTTTAATCGAAAGAAAATCTAGTGAAATTACATCATTCTAGTATAGCACATATTAAAATTTATCAGGGTTCGTACACATTGGGCTGTCAAAATTTCCATAACTTTTCCAAAACTTTCCATAGCCCACAAATCCAAATTTCCAAAACCATTTCCAAGCAAACTCAATCACAACAAAGTATTTTTTTGCTGTTTTTAGACATGTTTGTCAGAGTTAAAAATTTTGCCTTGACTAAGCTGCGTGGTATACATGTAGGATTACTAGTAATAAAAAAATTAATGTAATTTATTTTGGCGTTTTAAAATGTAGTTTTATTCTTGGAGTGGACATGACTATGATGGTATGTAAGGCAGATTGCCAGAAATATCAATACAGAAGTATTGCTTCACAAAAAGTTGTCGCGTTCCTTTCTTCTTATTCAATTAATAACCCATACCTTTAAAATGCCCAAAATCCTACTCCTTATGGGTTTGTGATCTGAATTATCAGTTGGACTTCTCTCTGTTTTATTATTTCACAATTTACGACCTCAATTTCAAGTTTTTTTGCTTTCACAGTCTTCCTGAAACTATTAGATTTAGTCAAATCAGTGAGATTTCCTTTTTTCTCAGCAGATTCTGCCAGTTGATCAGCAGATGAAGACAGTGATTCAATATCTTTTTCTAACCGTGCTCGCTTTGTCTCTAATTCAATAATCTGCTCAAGTAGCAATTTCCTTTTTCTAGAAGCCTCACTTTCAGTTTTTTCGGTTTTCTTTTGCTCAAGAAATTGTGTGTATGTCATCCTGGCACTCTGGGAAGTCTTCCCACAAGAATATTACAGCCTACCTGTCGCTGTTCTGTCTCTGAAGCTGCTGGCATCTCGCTCTCGGCATTGGATTTGCTGGAGCTTGGTTTGGCTGTTTCAGGATTGAAGAAGTGAACAATCCTCGTGTTTGATATGTGACTAGTGAATGTTTCTTCCCATTCAGGTGACTGACGACTGCGGCCTCACCCATATTTCCGATATCAAATGTTTTTAAACACAACGTACATCGCGCTCTTTGACGATCAGGATCTGCTCCATCTTGACCTGCTTTCGCGAGCCAATCGTTGTACAGTTCTTTTGTTAACCACAGGTTACTGAACACACACTTTCCGGGCATTTTAAATGGAGTCAATAGGTGCAATGGTCATTCAAATCATAGACACGTGATGATCTGCGCAAGTGCAAGTGCAGATAGCCTGAGTTAATCTTTCGGGATCAGGCTAAAACGGAACCACTACCAAAACGGAACCATTTTCGTTGGCTAGGCTATAACGGCACCTCACTGGTGACGATCTGCGCAAGCGCAAGCGCAGATAGCCTGAGTTAATCTTTCGGGATCAGGCTAAAACGGAACCACTACCAAAACGGAACTATTTTCGTTGGCTAGGCTTAGCGGCACCTCATTATATTGGCTAAAACGGGGCGTTGGGTCGGGGCTAAATATTGGTGAAACAAACCAGTTTTTCATACATTTTATTTACGGCAAGGACATAATTTTCCATAACTTTTCCATAGCCAAGGTAACAAAACCTGATTTTCCAAAACTTTTAAGGTCCTGGAAAACACCGTGACGAATTTCCAAAACTTTCCAAGACTTTCCAAAACGCGTACGAACCCTGATTTATACATGTAAGACCAAAGAGAAGAAACTCATTGTTTTAAAACGTATCAGACTCGCTTTCACTCGTTAGATACATTTTAAAACAACTCGTTGTAAGATAAATGGTATCTAACGGCCACTCATGTATTATGCTTTATTTATCACTATGGTAAGATTGAACAGGCATGTAATAAAAATGTTTATTACATACCTATTCAATCTTACTATAGTGATAAAGGCCTTATGAAACCGTGTAATAAATTTATTCTGTATCGCACATATATATCTGCAATCTGGACCGGAACTCTTAAATGAGGAATTCCCTTTTTCTTTTTACAGCAGTTAGTGCCTTTTGTTTACTTACGTCATATATGATTTACAAATGACATCATATTGTATTTGAAACATTAGACAAGGCTGCTGCAGAGTATGATTCTTAATGTTAAATGAATCCATGAAAGGAGTTTTGATCATAGATTTAACAAAGTGTTGTTAAATTAAAAACCGTTTTTGTAAAACATAAAAGAAGGTATGTAATAAATACAGAACTTCACATACGTTGTTTTTGCTTCCTATTTATTGCACGAGTTTATTTTGCGAAAGAACATACCACAAGACCGAGAGATATTCTTGCGCAATATAAACTCGTGCACTAAATGGGAAGCGAAAACAACGTATGTGAAGTTCTGTATATTTATTTATATAAATCATCTTACGGTCACAAGCACTTCCACTCCATCCTCGTTTACAGCCTGACGGGCAGTCACCTGTCACATTGTTGCAAGTTGTGTCTCTACAATGACAGTCGAGTTCACAGTTTCTGCCATAGAAGAAATCGTCACACACTAGTTTGAACGAAATACAAAACAACAAATATTACACAGTGTTAGATTTTTACATATTGTTAATATGTACATGCACACCTAGCTTAAAATAAAGTTAAGTGTCATTTATAAACTTACACTAATTAGTTATTGCCATATAGTGTTTCTGCCAGAGGGTACGGAGGGTAAAATTATGTACCCTAAAATATTGGGAATTAAAGGATAGATTTTAAAAAATCTTTTTAGAAAGATTATAGTAAGAGAATTGTTGTTTAAAATTTGTCAAAGTATATGAAATGTAGTGTCACATTTCAAAAGATTCCACAATCATAACCATCAAGAAGGTACACTTATGATCCGTTTCATTTTTATTAAAGGTGCAGGTCCTAGTTTTAACCTGTGAAAATCGACAGTAAGTTTAATCTACACACCTAAAAAACATTTGGATAAGATTATAACAGAGAAAAGCTGAAGTTTGTGATGTTTAAACATGAAAATACCGTCTAAAAATAGACTAGATCCTGTCTCGATAACCATTACTTCTCAGATGAACGTGCGTATTTATATAGCTAGGTATGGGAGAATAATCGAATCTAGCTATTACCATTGTGAGGTACATGTATAGATAAGAAAATTTCAACCAGTGAGACGGAAAATATAATCCACGTTATGCAACAACATAAAAATGTAACAACTTAACAATATATAGTTGAAACTAGTAATTAAATAGTTTTAAAACAATGATATAGCATGAAATGGCAAATATAATTTTGAAAACCACGAGTTACGACGTCAGTCATCGTAAAACGTGAGTTATGACATCGGTCATCGTAAAACGTGAGTTATGACGTCAGTCATCGTAAAACCGTGAGTTATGACGTACATAACAAAATGTTAATTTTGTAAACTACATGTATGTACGGTTTGTTTATTGTAGAACGATTCGTAAACATTTCACCTACAAAATCATTTAATCATAAACGGAAAAATATGGTCCGCTGCCACTTTATGCAACCACATAGAAATGTAACAAATTAACAATACATATAAAGTTGAAAGTATTAATTAAATAGTTTTAAAACAATGATACAATGTGAAATGGCAAACAGAATTTTGAAAACCATGAGTTATGATGTCAATCATTGTAAAACATGAGTTATGACGTCACACGTACATGTATGTAGAAATCGTCCAGCACCGGGGTGTTAGACAGAGTTATCTATCACCGTGCAAAAGCTGACTAATTCAGTGCAGTGCCATATGGGCAAGAAAAATGCATATTTATACAAAGGCTCTTACTATCACAGTTCTCTCCAGTCCATCCACGCTTACAACTCAATGTACATTCTCCTGTCACGTTGTTGCAAGCTCCTTTTTTACAGTGGCACCTTTTTTCACAGTCACTGCCATACCAGAAAGGTAAACACTCTAGTTTAATGAAAAATAACAAAGACAAAATAGGTCACACAAATTAAATAATAATGAAAAACAGGAAATTAATGTGAGTATAAAATAATTCAAGAGCAAAACACAAACAGAGGTGATCATATTAATTAATACATATATTACATCATTTTAGTTAGTGTAACACATATACAGAACTGCACATACGTGAATGTATACCATGACATTATAAAAAAACAAAAAACCAGGGGTTTTTTTCAATTTAACGTCATAACCACGCATTCTTAAATCTACATGATCAATACTCCTTTCGTGAATTTACTTAACGTTAAGAATCATACTCTGTGGCAATTTAGTGTAATGTTTCAAATACGTATTTGTAAATCATATATGACATAAGTAACAAAAAGACGAGGTCTCCAGTAAAAATTGAAAAAGGAATTTCCCCATTTAAAAGTTCCGGTCCAAATCGCACATCACAAGATCAGTGTATTACATGGTTGTAAAATGTCTTTATTACTATGATAACATTGAAGGAAGGAAATAGTTTATTTAACGACGCACTCAACACATTTTATTTACGGTTATATGGCGTCAGACATATTGTTAAGGACCACACTGATATTGAGGGAGGAAACCCGCTGTCGCCACTTCATGGGCAACTCTTTCCGATTAGCAGAAGGGATCTTTTATATGCACCATCCCATAGACAAGATAGCACATACCACAGCCTTTGATGTACCAGGCGTGGTGCACTGGCTGGAGCGAGAAATAGCCCAACGGGCCCACTGATGGGGATTGATCCCAAACCGACCGCGCATCGAGCGAGCGCTTTACCCCTGGGCTACATCCCCCGCCCCTTGGTAACACTGAATAGGTACGTAACCAATACTGTTACCAGTGTGATCATAACAAGAGGTAAAAACCTGAGAAAACTAAATCATCAATAACAAAACAAAACAAGACGATTACATGTTTAAAGTGCTTGTAGCTTATAGATACATCACTGGCCTTGGTGGCACAGTAGTTAAACCATCAGACTACAGGCTGGTAGGTACAGGGTTCACAGCCCGGTACCGGCTTCAACCCAGAGCGAGTTCTTACGGGCTCAGTGGGTAGGTGTAAGGCCACTACACCCTCTTCTCTCTCACCAACCACTAACAACTAACCCACTGTCCTGGACAGACAGCCCAGATAGCTGGTGTGTGTGCCCAAGACAGCACACTTGAACCATAATTAGATATAAGTACGAAAATAAGTTAACATGAAATGAAACACAGATACATCATTTACACAACTGTTATAGAAGCGTGCTTTGGGGTAGATGCAATTCATGTCAGCTGGGTGTTTAGGAGCTGCTGATGGATCAGTTGGTGATGACTTTTATGAGACCCATGCTAAAGCAACTGGTATGGCATCTAAGTGGTAAAACATTTACGGAAAGGTAGTAGTAAAGACCTCCCCGATGTTTCCTGAAATCCATTCAAGCGTAGCTTATACATGTAGCTGGCTGTTTGGATACCATCAGTGAAGACAAAATTATACTACCCGGTATATCAAATGAATTTGGTTGAAAAGCAAGAACTCGATGTTGGCAATCTGAATGACAAAACCGCTATCCGCGACCAAGACCGTATCTCTAGACAATGCAGAGTCGAGTCGAGTGGGCATCTGACAAAATCATGGTTGATTCCATGAATCTCTGTCTATTGTCCAAACCAAATTGTTAACAACTACAAAAAATTACTCTCCTACCTTTAATTGCCGTTAGATTTCCTCCAAAGTTTTTCCAGACACAAATCGCAAAAAAACCAACTACAAATATACAGATTCCACACACGAGACTGCAACGATGTCGCCGATATTGTCTTTGCTGAGATTGCATAGGGAAAAATACATGCAGTTTTCTGCCGTCTGCCATCTTGCTTGTTTATGGAATACTCTTCAAGAGGGGTGAAAGCCTCCAAAGTATGTGACACAATTAATATGAAATCGATGATCTCTAGTGGTATCATTAAAATAATAATAATAACAATAAAAAATAATAATATGACGTCATCACGTTTGCTTTTATATCATAACATGTTATGACGTTGTTAGATTAAGTCCTATCCTTTCACCCCTCTTGAAGAATATTCCATAAAGTCAAAATGGCAGCTGATACAAAATTACATGCTTTTTTCCCTATGCGTTCTCAGCGAAGTCGATACAGGTGACATGGTTATCATCTGGTATGTGGAATCTGTGTCATTGTAATGGTTTTTTCAAGATTTGTGTCTGGACAAACTTTGGAGGAAATCTAACGGCAATTAAAGGTAGGAGAGTAATTTTTCGTAGTTGTTAACAATTTGGTTCAGACAATAGTGTCTCGTCTATAGGAGGACAGTCACTCCCGAGGAGATCCTTTACCAGACACTACACACTTCTTGCACTACCACTCCCAGACCACTCCCAGACCAGTTGACTAAATCAAAAGTAGCACAGGACAGAGCTCAATGGAATAAATATAGCTGCATTGACATGTAATCATGAATCACTGTCAAAACAGTGAGGATGATGGCGCCTGCCTGTCTGTCTGTCTCTCTCTAGCTCTCCTCTCTCTCTCTCTCTCTCTCTAGCTCTCCTCTCTCTCTAGCTCTCCTCTCTCTCTCTAGCTCTCCTCTCTAGCTCTCCTCTCTCTCTCTCTCTCTCGCTCTCCTCTCTCTCTCTCTCTCTCTAGCTCTCCTCTCTAGCTCTCCTCTCTCTCTCTCTAGCTCTCCTCTCTCTCTCCTCTTGCTCTCTCTCTAGCTCTCCTCTCTCTCTCTCTCACTCTAGCTCTCCTCTCTCTCTCTCTCCTCTTGCTCTCTCTCTAGCTCTCCTCTCTCTGTCTCTAGCTCTCCTCTCTCTCTCCTCTTGCTCTCTCTCTAGCTCTCCTCTCTCTGTCTCTCCTCTCTCTGTCTGTTTCTCTGTCTGTCTGTCTGTCTCGGTCTCTGTCTCTGTCTCTCTCTCAACACACACCCTGCATAACAAATCACTCATTAACCATACAAATGAAAATGTATATAAAACATCTTACCATCACAAAATCGTCCACTCCAATTTGCGTCGCAACCTTGTGTGCATTCTCCCGTGTTCTGGAGGCAAGATCCCCCGCTACATTTGCACGTTCTGTTACACTCAGGTCCATACCGGAACGAAATGCACCCTGGTTTCAAGAAATACATTATAATTAATTGATTATTTAATTTAAATTACTTTAAGGATTTTATTTTATTTTATTTTTATTTTGTTAATAATTAACCACTAACCACGTAAATCTTGTTCATTTTGTCAGATTACTTTAAAAGCTATTTGACTTATTTGTTTCATTATTGTTATGTTCGTAAGACTGACTAACTGACTTAATGAATGAATCAGTGAATGAGTGGATTAATGTTTAATGACACATTAACACAAAAATACACCTCGGCTATTGGGTGTCACAAAAGGTAAGTATATGACCATATTATTTGTATAATTATGTAAAGCCAGTGTTTGTAACAGCCATTCGACATAGTGGAACAGGCTGGCAATAGCAGACAAAACAAGTTAATGTGGCAATGGTAGGTACCTGTATTTGCGATATAGTAGTACGTGCTACGATCGCTTCGTAGAGGAAGCCCAGATATTTACTAAACTTTTGATTTTATCCATTTCTACTTCAAATTAATTGCTGTAATTTTAACAAGTCATTATAAAACGTTACCCCTAAAGTTTAAAAATGTTCTGTACCGCATTCTAATTTTTATCCTACAAAGTGGTAAATAGCGTTTAGTATTTTAGAATCTATCCATATGACTTAAAATTGGTCTGTATTAGAAAGTGAATGCAACAAGTGAATTCCATTCCCCATTAAATCCTGTACATGTATATAAAGTACTCATTATATCGGGGATTAAAACATACTGTAAGATGTGCACATTTCTTGTTCTTGGTTACCATCGTAGCCATCTTGAATTTAAATAATATGATGCAATATCTCAGTTAAAATATTATAAATGAATTCTTTTGAACTAACAACAAAATGTTGCCCTAGTTGGTGTAAAATGTGACAAATTGCAATTTCCTTGTCCTAGCTGGCTGCCATATTGTGTGTACCATCTCTTGGATCTACATGATGTGAAATGTGACAAATTGCAATTTCCTTGTCCTAGCTGGCTGCCATATTGTGTGTACAATCTCTTGGATCTACATGATGTGAAATGTGACAAATTGCAATTTCCTTGTCCTAGCTGGCTGCCATATTGTGTGTACAATATCTTGGATCTACATGATGTGAAATGTGACAAATTGCAATTTCCTTGTCCTAGCTGGCTGCCATATTGTGTGTACAATCTCTTGGATCTACATGATGTGAAATGTGACAAATTGCAATTTCCTTGTCCTAGCTGGCTGCCATATTGTGTGTACAATATCTTGGATCTACATGATGTGAAATGTGACAAATTGCAATTTCCTTGTCCTAGCTGGCTGCCATATTGTGTGTACAATCTCTTGGATCTACATGATGTGAAATGTGACAAATTGCAATTTCCTTGTCCTAGCTGGCTGCCATATTGTGTGTACAATATCTTGGATCTACATGATGTGAAATGTGACAAATTGCAATTTCCTTGTCCTAGCTGGCTGCCATTGTGTGTACAATATCTTGGATCTACATGATGTGAAATGTGACAAATTGCAATTTCTTTGTCCTAGCTGGCTGCCATATTGTGTGTACAATATCTTGGATCTACATGATGTGAAATGATTGTAATTCAAAATTAATTCGTTGATAAATTATCCAATGTTAAACAATCATTCCATTCCAGATTATTTCTTCTGCCATCTTTATCTGTTCGGGTATTTCTTACCACACAGGCCGAGCACCTTAGTTGTTTTCTGTGTTCTATACTATTTTATTCTCTTCGTAGCCGAGCAATTTAAACTGCTAACTGAATCTTTTTACTTGTTTTCACTGCCAAGCATTAATTGCTGCCTATCTCTTTCCTCTCTTGTGTTTCTAATGTTTTAATTGTGAAAGCGCGCCCCGTTTGTGATTTTGTTCTGTAATAAAATAATATTAACTGTTCTTCGTCTGTGATAGACAGTTGCTGGTGGTTAATTCAGTACCTAAATTAAAAGAACCTGGCAAACAGGCGATATTAAAATTAAATATTGCAAATTCTGAATTTTTCTACCCCGATGTCCAATTAGCACCTTTGAAAGATGCAGAAGTCACAGAGCACATATTTAGAGCTTGGCAAATAATCTACTAGTTAGTTGTGCGAAATGTTCCTTTCTTGAATGCCATTTTACTGTAATGTTTGACATTGACCTGATCTGACCTTGATGTCTAAATTGGGGCAGTCACCTCTTAAACATTTTAAATATGTGTTGGGTAATATGTGCCCTGAAACATCATTTTTGGATATTGCCTAAATCTGACCATTGAATCTAACTTCCGAAATCGGTAGTCCCCTAGAAGAAAAAAAAAGTAAAAAAAAAAAAAGTACTGAACTGAAGTAAAAGTGCCCAAACTTGGTGCTTTGCATGAGCCAGCAAGTCACACTAATTTCTCTAAGCCACCCCATTTCACATTTGGTTTAATAAAATTAATACATGCTATTTTCCAGTCAAGCCATCATCAATTTGGTTAATTTTCTTTGTTAAAACAAAATAAGGTAAAATCGTTTTGTTTTGGTTTTTTCTAAAATATTTGTTTAAACAGTTATTATTTCTACATTATCTAATTCTATAATACTATTCATAAACTGCACACAGGTATACTCATATAACAAGCATTGCCAGTTCAGCCATTGGCACATTCCAATTTACGTATTCATCAATTATACATATATAATTATTCATATAGAACATGTTACCTTCACAAGCATCTCCAGTCCATTCATGGACACAGCCAGATTTACATATTCATCAGTTACACACACACACACACACACACATATATACATATACATATACATATACATATACATATACATATATACACATACACATACACATATACATACATATATATACATATATATATACATATATATCTACATATATATATACACACACACATATATATATATACACAGTCAACTCCACTTATTTGCACATCGGTTTATAGCATAATTCGGTTAATCGACTATTTTCACCCAACACTGAACCATTTGCCCTTATAACACTACAAAACATCCGGTTAATTGCACAGACTACAGGCTATATATCGGTTATTTGCACATATAAATAACGATTTTTTTTTGTGTGTGCTAAATTAATGTCACAAATGACTGAGAAAGTCTATCAAACTTTGGCAAAAAAACTCAAATAAATCACCGATTAATCTGTTTTGTTTGAGCTCACTGTGTGGCAAGCCGACTGTAATCGCTGTTTACAGAGTCGACGTGTGGCATGCAAATGACATGGTGTGCACGTTACTACTGGTGAATCACAATACCCGACTACAAGATTGAAGAATGACATAATTAAGTTGAATAAACCTAAGACCTAATGTTTTGTTTGCAATATATTGCTGTTAATCAGAGGCCATCTCAATAACAGGTAACTCTCTGACTATTATTTTTAGAAGTACCGCCTGTGCGCTTGTACGCATGCGCACTCAACTATTGAGGCCCTATTCGATTGACGTGTTCAGGGCAATCATTGTTCTGTATCAATTACGTTATGTTGAGAAGCCTTGTTAGTAATTAAAAGATTACAGATCAATCGTCCTAGGCGGTTATGTTTTTAATAAATGTGACCGAGAAAGGGTTGTTTTTCACTTATTCATTAGATGCAGTGTACGCTATATCTGTTAAAAGCAAAAGAAACGATTTATCACTTGCTTCTCGGAAAATGTAGCGAAAAAAAAAAGACTGGTGGGGGAGGTCGTCAAAAAACAAACATAACAAAGACCGTTATTTATGGATCGTTCCTAAGTTTCTGCTATATTGTTAGACACCAATCAGTCGGACCGCACCATGAAGGTCAGTCAATTGTGTTAGACTGGTCATGCATGCAATGCAGGCTGCTGGAACTGATAACGACTCACTAGCCGAGCTTAACTTTAATTACTTAACAATAGCAAAGTCATTATTTGGGGATCACAAATAATACCAAAGCTTGCCATATCTTTTGGGATGGAAAGAACACCATACCAGCAAATTCATACAAGTTCACGTAATTCTATGGTACGGCGCATTCGGTCAATCAACAGCCCGGTAATTCCGGAAACTGTCATTTTGTAAACACGTGCACCGATGAAACGTGAACTTTTTGATGGTTCTGTTGTTTCAAGTTTATCTCATTAACTAAATGGCTAATACACTTTGTTTACACTAGTGGATGGTCAGTGGGTTTTTTTTAATGCACAAAGTTTGTGTTTTTAGAAAACGGACGTTGTTGGTTTTTTGTTTTTTTTAAATGATTTCTGGATTAAAACAAAAACGTCATGCTAATTATAAATTTATATGTATATCAATAGATATATATTTTTACATTTATATATATCCAACTGCATGTGACATGTGTTAACTGTAATAGTTCCGGTATGAAGTACCGCATTATGCTAGACTGTCTCCCATGCCACTTTGTAGTTGGATGGCTGTTACAAAGTGAAAGTCGGTACTCTATCGGTTAATCGACTAACCCGGTTAATTGCACAAAATCGAGCAGCACCGAGGGTATGCAAATAAGCGGGTTTGACTGTATATATATATATATATATACACACACACATACACACAGTAGAATCTCGTTGGCTCGACCTCGGAAGGGTCGTACACACCGCAACGCTCGAACCAAAAACGAAGTCCCGAGTGTTTTGTTCGGTAAACCATTGTATTAACTGATGATGGGTCGAACACGCCCAGGGTCGACTATAAGCCTTCGCTCGAACTAAATTATTGGTCCCGTCCGTGTCATTAGCTATATTTCCCTCGCACTGGTGATTCATCAAATATCAAATGAAAAAACACAGAAAAGGACCAATAACTGCTGCGCTTGCGCAGTTGGTTATTACAACATTCGGATTAATTATTTAGGCGGAACGAGCTATAAATAAATCAGAGAATCGCAACAATAGCCATGCAATCCTTTCTTTACCATACCTGTCATGTTGTTTGTTAATCGGGTATCGGTAATGATCTTTCAAGTACAGTTAGCGTCACCTGTTAGATGAACTGTGATACCAATCAAACAATTAGTGCACAAAATGACATCGGCGTGAAGCGTTACTTCGAACACATCTACACGACCAGTTTTAAATGAAACAATGGGAGAGTTAATCAAGTGTCATCACTTCAGCAACCACGCATTTAATTAATATGGACATGAGCTTCTGCGACACACAATCGGAGTAATTTCTAATAAATTCTTTCACTCTGATATTTTGTTATATAACACCTTAATGAAATGTTTAAGATTGCAGTTACCAAATTAATATGTATCCAATTCAGCTGTCTAACTGATGTTACGGAAATATCCGATGGGTCGAACACTTTCTCGAGCACCGACGGGGTTCGAGCCAACGAGATTCAACTGTATATATATATATATATATATATATATATATATATACATATATATATATATATACACACACACACACACACGTATGTATGTACATATACATATACATATATATTCATTCATATAAAGCATCTCCAGTCCATCCATGGACACAGTCTAATCTACATATATTCATCAGTTACACACACATATTCATACAAAGCATCTTACCATTACAAGCATCTCCAGTACACACATCATATTCATACAACGGATCTTACCGTGACAAGTGCCTCTAGTTAATCCATGGGCACAACCTGACTTACATATTCATCAGTTACACACATACATATTCATACAAAGCATCTTACCATACACAAAAGTATCTCCAGTCCATCTATGGGCACAACCCATATTCATCAGTTACACATATACATATTCATATAAAATATCTTACGATCACAATACCGTCCAGCCCATCTCTCGGCACATCCAAATTCACATTTTCCTGTGGCTCGGTCGCAAGGCTCGTCTTTACAGTGGCACTGTTTCTGGCAGTTGTAGCCATACCAGTAGTCGTCACACTTTTCTTTAATGAAACACAACCAATAAATAATTCAAAATGTTGAAGATTTTTTTTTTATATAATGCACAGTCAGTTGTGCCTGGTGTGATCTCGGCACTATACATAGCAAAACAATGGCATTAGATTTGAAACGAAAAAAAGAAGAAGAAAGAAATGTTTAATTCAATGACGCGCCCAACCCATTGTATTTATGGCTATATGGCATCAGACATATGGTTAAGGACCACACCGATACTGAGAGAGGAAACCCGCTGTCGCCACTTCATGGGCTACTCTTTTCGATTAGCAGCAAGGGATCTTTTATATGCACCATCCCACAGACAGGTTAGTACATACCATGGCCTTTGATATACCAGTTGTGCATTGTTTGGAATGAGAAATAGCCCAATGGGCCCACCGACGGGGATCGATCCCACACCGACCGCGCATCGAGCAAGCGCTGTACTACTGGGCTACGTCCCGCCCTAGATTTCAAAGGAAGATGCTTAGTTAATTTATCTTTATCTAAACTTAATACATTTTTCAAAGCATGAACTGATTTTTTTTAATTTTTTGGGGAGGGGGGTCTTTTTTGTTTGTTTGTTGTTGTTTGTTTGGGTTTTTGTTTTGTTTTTTCTGTGGCTTTTTAATTTATTTTGTGTGTTTGATTGGGGGGGATTTTGGTTCACAAACTTAAATATCTAGTTGGTTCAACAAATTCATAAACATTTTAAAATAATTATTTAAAAAAAAAAAAAAAAAAAGTACACCCCCCCCCAAAAAAAAGAAGAAAAAACACACAAACCCCCCCCCTCCCCAAAAAAAACCCCATTCATTTTCAACATGTTATTCGCAGTGTAGAAATGCCCTAAGGCCAAGCAAAATATATCTCTGATACATGTATATGGTCGGCGCATGCGTCTATTTTGACCCCGCATGTCAACATTTTCTTTTTTCTTTTTAAACTAGGCCCACCCCCACAGCTACAATAGCACTATCTATACACAATAAGCATGTTTGAACCCTTCGGATATAAGCACATAAAAAACTTATTAAACAGAAATAATTCTGTGCTGCCTCAACTTTTAGCACTGTGACACACCATGACATTTTGGTTCCAAATTAGGTCACTTTGGGACAAAATCATTAAAATTGCCTTATATATACTCACGGAAAAAAGTTCCCGTGCATCATTAAAATTTCAGTGAGACGTATATTTATAAAATTTTAAAATATTGTGTTTTGCATAGATGTACTATTTATATGTTAAAAGTACAGTGATCCCCCTCCTGTCTTCTGAACCTAAAAAACGGTCTACACAATGCTTGGTACGCTGTCGGTGATGATGTAACACAACAATGTATTGACGTCATGTCATGGTCGTACTTTGTGATCACCTAATCGGTTGCATACAGTTCTTTGACTGATTGGCCTTAACATAGGGATGTATTGGGATGTATTGGGATGTTAAACTTGTCATTTCAAAATGATTCCTCATGTGTTCCCACTTGATTTTGACGACTGGTTAACATGAAGTCACGTGTCGACTCCTTAAACATGGAAGATCCCTAGTATTCCTAAACTGTCGAGAACATCTCCGCAGACACTGCATAGTTTTCTGATGAACACCAATGAACACCAAAATGACTAGCAACAACGTTTGTGCCATTCTAACTGCAATCATGCCCATCTTTCGAAGAAGTTAATTTTCTTGGAGGTGTGACATCACACTGACGACGATCAGATGCCAACAAAAGTATTTTTCTCAGTGATGAGAATCCATACAATAGTCCAATGATAAGAAAAATGACGTCAAAGAAGAGCACATGACCAAAAATGCTAGTAATGTAACTTATGATCACATAGCATGAATAGCTCGTGCAATTGACTGGGCACTGCTGGGATATGGAAAGAAGTGGTTACATGTTCATTTAGTGAATTTTTTATGACCAGATTTCATGTAAATTACACTCTATATGCAATTATTTGGTGCACAGGAACTTTTTTCCGCGAGTATATATATACATATATGGAAAATGTGATGTGAATGTTAATACCAATGAAGAGAGACCTAGGCCGATGAGGACATGAAAAAAAACCTATATACAGTCAAATCCGCTTATTTGGATGTGCCTCGTGCAACAAAAATATATTCAAATAAGCGGCATATTCAATAAACCGAAGGTACAGTTTCGACATACGATATACCCAATTAAGACCTCGTTGATTTATGCAAACCCTAATTACGATTCTCCCAATTTGGGCCTCATGACATGTGGAATTTTCGTCAAAAACCGGTAAGTATTTTGTGTTAATAAAATACCGATTCCAAGTTCCATATTGTGACTCTGTTGCCATTATCAAGTTTGTCTATAAACTTGATAAATACAAGAGACAACAGTTAATGCCGTTTGTATGCCTAGAAGCAGAAGTGACTAAACATCTAATGACCCAGATAAAACCACCGGAAGCTCAATTAGACTGGCCACAGTCAAATAATTAAAAGGCCGTTATTAACTTCTTGATAATTAAATGGCCATTATTAACTTCTTTGTACATTTGTAAATCAAGTGCAACAAGACCCCACCCCAACCACCCAATATAATCTTGAATAAGTAGTCATTTCCATGTTCTGTATTTTACCAGGACGTCTATCTGACTATTATCTGTGTGCATTTGTAACTGATTTGACAGGTAAACTAGACTGGCCAAAGTCAAATAAGTGAAAGGCCGTTATTCAATGTAACAGAAGGAAAAACACAAACACAAACGCTAATATTGGGCCCGATATTGGAATGTCTTTTTGTCTGGCGACGGAAAACCATTCTGATAAGGCCTTCTCCACATTGGCTGCTTTTCCTGTTCTCTGTCTTTTCGTTCTGGGTTAGCATTGGCTAGATACTGGGCACATATCTCGTCGTATTTCTGAGCCAAAGATAAATCGTTTCCTTTCCGTTTATTTGCCATGTTGACATTGTGAAAAAAAAAGAGTTCTTGTCAATATTTATAGCCAAAAGATGATTAATCCAACTTGCTAAGAAAATCTCCTACAACTTACCTTTTTGTCGGCATTTAACAATTTAAACAATAATCACCATAATCGGTCACCCCAAATGGGGCCTCACATTGTGAGCTGCAGAGGAAAAATCATGTGATCAAAAGATCCCGCTAAAAATAACACTAGTAGCAAACGGCTTTTGTTTGTTACTGTCACCGACAATTCATAGAGAAAAATATCTGACAAGTGTTTATTTATGGATTAAACATACACTGCTTCAAAAGTGGCCGACATGAGATTAAGGGATGCCTGCTTACGAAACGCACATGGCCGCCAACAAGGTGGGAATGACCGACTTTGATCCTTGATTGTCCTGCATTGTCTCGGCCATTGGGTCACATTTGAGATGAATCTCAGAGTTCATGGATTAATTACGATGTAATTAGGAAATGTATTGATTAATAACGAGTCATCCGAAATAATTTAAGAAACAAGAAAACAAGTTTGTTGTAAGTCTTTTTCCTTTTTTTAAACAATGAAATTAAATAAAATTAAAAGTATTCATTTTTGCATGTACGATAGTATGGTATTACGTACGATCATAAATTAAAAAAAAACACATCAAGTAACACAAACTTTCCTATGTTTTACGTGCAATTGCCATTCGGCAAGGATAATTTTATATTCAAATATCCGAAAACACGTTAAAAAACACATCCAATTAACCGTTGGATTTTGTATTGTCATAATGGCAAATGGTTCCGTGCAGGACAAACATATTCAAATATCCGAAATATTCAATAATCCGACATCCAATTAAGTGGATTTGACTGTATATATACCCCATTTTATTGTCAAATTCATGCCTTTGACGAAAGTTAATGTTTGTTTTGTTTAACGACACCACTAGAGTACATTGGTTAATTAATCATCAGCTATTGGATGTCAAACATTTGGTAATTCTGACATGTAGTCGTCAGAGGAAACTCGTTACATTGTTCCTAATGCAGCAAGAGATTGACATATAGTCTCAGAGAGGAAACCCGCTACCTTATGCACTATCCCACAGAAATGATACCACATATACCACAGCCTTTGATATACCAGTCATGATGTACTGGCTGGACAGGTTCTGTGTTTGACAAATGTTTATATACACCATACCATAGACATGATAGCACATACCACGGCCTTTGACATACCAGTCATGATGCACTGGCTGGACAGGTTCTGTGTTTGACAAATGTTTGAGAAAGTCACTAGCCATCACACAAGTCTTGTCCAGTGCACAAAGTATTGTAGTAATTCGGTTCATATTTTTTACTAGTCAAGATAAAAAATCGACAAGCTGGGATCGAGGTAGTAGAAGTCACCTCCATTCCTACCCCTTATTGATATTGATATGTGGGATAAGGCTAGAGGAAAGTCTATGTAATGCTTTGGAAATTGTCGACAACCAAATGGTTGCAAGCTACTGTGTCTAAAATACACTTTTTTCCTAAATCTGATGCCACAAAGCTTTAGTTTGATTATTCTAGAGTCCAGTCATCACATTAAACTTACATGTTGTTAACCACTACCAATTGTACATGAAGAAACCCGATGCCCCAATGCAAAACAAGCGCTGTACTTTCTTGTGGTGACGTGTAGCATTCGTACTGGTTGTAATAACATGCAGGTACATGGTTCACAGCCTGGTACCGGCTCCAACCCTGGTAACGACTCAATGGGTAGGTGTAAGACCACTACACCCTCTTCGGTCTCACTAACCACTGACAACTAACCCACTGTCCTGGACAGACAGCCCAGATAGCTGAGGTGTGTACCCAGGACAGTGTGCTTGAATCGTATCTGCATATAAGCACGAATTGAAATGAAAGTTGAAATGAAATGAAATAAAGTCTTACTATTACAGCCATCTCCAATCCATCCATCTGGACAACCTGTTAAACACTTCCCCGTCTTCTTGTGGCAAACTTCACTCTCACTTCTGCAGTGGCACTTATTTTCACAACGGTCTCCATACCTAGAATCCTCACAGACTGTTAAAATAATAATATAAACTAAAAATAATTAAAAAACAATAATAATATAATAAAATAAAATAACAATAATAAGAAGGAAATGTTTCATTTAACGGCACACTCAACACATTTTAATTACAGTTATATGGTGTTGGACATATATGGTTAAGGACCACACAAATATACAATGTATATATAGAGAGGAAACCCACTGTCACCACTTCATGGGCTAATCTTTTCGATTAGCAGCAAGAGATCTTTTATATGCACCATCCCACAGACATGATAACACATATCACGGCCTTTGATATACCAGTTGTGGTGCACTGGCTGGAGCGAGAAATAATAATAATAATAATAATAATAATAATAAATAATAATAAAAATAAAAGTTTAAAGTTTGTTTTATTTACAGGGGTTCAAAAATTTTCAAAAAAATTACTTGCCACAGGGCAAGCTAGTGCCAATCAGATATTCACTTGCCCCATATATTTTTCCACTTGCCCATACTTCTTAAGGTAACCAATTGTGTTACTCTTATTTAATTTAATACAGTGCTTAATAATGTAGAAAGAAAAAAATGTTTTATTTAACGACGCACTCAACACATTTTATTTACGGTTATATGGCGTCAGACATATGGTTAAGGACCACACAGATTTTGAGAGGAAACCCGCTGTCGCCATTACATGGGCTACTCTTCCGATTGGCAGCAAGGGATCTTTTATTTGCACTTCCCACAGGCAGGATAGCACAAACCATGGCCTTTGTTGAACCAGTTATGGATCACTGGTCGATGCAAGTGGTTTACACCTACCCATTGAGCCTTGCGGAGCACTCACTCAGGGTTTGGAGTCGGTATCTGGATTAAAAATGCCATGCCTCGACTGGGATCCGAACCCAGTACCTACCAGCCTGTAGACCGATGGCCTGCCACGACGCCGGTTTAATAATGTAATAATATTGAAAGTAATTGGTTTGATTGCACAAATAAAGAATTTTGCCAATAGGTTACAACACTTACTAAGTAAGTACTAAATGTATATGTCTGTCCAGTAGTATATCCACTGTCTTCTCTATTTGTTGATTTAAACTTTATTTTTTAAATAGTGTCCATTTGTTGATTTAAACTTTATTTGTTTGGTAGTGTCCACTTGTTCATCTCAACATAATTATTGTGTCATGTATGTATTAGTGGCTGTGGATATGGCGAGAATCCTTTCCACTTGTGAGCCATTCTTTTATGGCTGGCATTGGTTGAAAAATATTTATGGATTTTGGCCCATGTGTCATTATTGTGAGTATATTATTTAACATTCTCTGCCCCAAAACACTTCTCTGGGATGTTTTTACCCTGTTTATAGCTGAGAAAAGTCTCGCAAACAGCCGTGGCTGGGCTCAAAGTAAACATGAGCTCTGTTTATGTTTTTAAAAACTGCATGTTTGGTAAACAACAGAAGGGGACGGGGTGTACATTGATTGCAGCCTTGTATTTTTAATTTATTGAGCATAATTTATTTGTTAAAAACTATTAATAAAGCAGAAAAAATTAATATATTCATGTATGCTTAGAGAGAATCGCACCATCATGATTATGGCGTAGGGCTAATGAAATCTAACTTGTCACGATTTTGACGTAGGGCTAATGAAATCTAACTTCACCTTACCCGTTCATTTTACATGGACGTAGATTTACATTTGCAAAGTACTGAAAAACATTAAGTATGTTTTTGCTACAAGGTTTATGATATCTAAACTAAAATATCTTGCAACATTTATAAGAACACAGTTCATAATATTTATGCTTTGTTCAAGTGAAATTATAAACGTGCTTTACACCCCCGTTCATTTGCAAAGAGTAGATTCCAGAGTCCACCGCATTAACGTCTAATATAATTTGAATATGACAATTTTTGTAAGGATTAAACATTTTGATTGCATTCACAAGGCATGTATATTTTATTTTTATTTAAAATACACCAGCGAAGTCACAGTATTGTTTCAACGCTCCATTATTTTTCAGTAATGGAGAGATGAAACCCTACTTAATTAACCCACTAAAATCATTAGTGTTAATTTCCATACTAACATATATTCACATAAAATTATTACTCAGTTGTGTATTTTAAGTAGGGAAGTATCCTCGTAACTCTCCATTCCTGAAAAATAATGGGACTCGTCTCCATTATTTTTCAGGAATGGAGAGTTACGAGGATATTCCCCTATACATAAGCTGTAAAGCGTATTGGACGCTATTTCCAAGTTTGAAGATCATCGAACTGATTACTTGTACGAATTCAGTCAAACGTTCAGTGGCGGAAATTACCGATCTTAGTCGATAGTAAATGGGGAATAACTCTAAAGTTGTTATTGAATTTTTCAACACATTGTTTTCTGTTTTGGTGTTAACGCGTTGGCAAGAGTTCCGATCATTCCAGCATTTAGAGTTAGTTCTCCTTAGAGCTATGTAAATGCTCGAACGATCGGAACTCTTTCCAAAGGTTTTACCGAGATTTGTAACAAACAAAACAAAACAAACATTTTAGGTGTTAATTATATAGTCACTTGTCATTGGGTATATGCAGTTAACATAATTACTTGCCCGGCATGAAAATTCCACTTGGCACGGGCGTCGGGCGATGGGATTTTTGAACCCCTGATTTAACGACACCACTAGAGCACATCGATTTATTAATCACTGGCTACTGAATGTCAAACATTTGGTAATTTAGTCTATAGTTAGAGAGGAAACCTGTTATATTTGTCCATTACTGGCATTAGTAGCAAGGGATCTTTTATATGCACAATCCACAGACATGATAGCACATACCACGACCTTTGATATACCACTCGTGGTGCATGGCTGGAACGAGAAATAGTCCAATGCGCATCAAGCGAACACTTTACCACTGGGCTACAACCCACCCCCTGATAATAATAATAAAAAAATAAGTTGAATGTTCCAAAGGGCAAACCCTCGTTTACAATCCTCACCGGTTTCTAAATGTATCGAAACCTTTTACAATCATTTAATATATAGGCCCGGGGATAAGTTTAGCAATTGACCAGAAGTGCTTGACATCCAGGACATGACTTTTGCCTTGTCAGATGAATTTCATTTCATTGTTCTTAGTTTATATGGACAGTAAACCAAACTAAAATAAAGAGAGAGAGAGAGAGAGAGAGAGAGAGAGAGAGAGAGAGAGAGAGAGAGAGAGAGAGAGAGAGAGAGAGAGAGAGAGAGAGAGAGAGAGAGAGAGAGGAGAAGAGAGAGAGAGAGAAGAAGAGAGAAGAGAGTGAAGAGCTATGAAGAAGTGAAGAGAAGAGAGAATGAGCATGAGAATGAGAGAGAGAGAGAGAGAGAGAGAGAGAGAGAGAGAGAGAGAGAGAAGGAAGGAAGGAAGGAAGGAAAGGAATGTCTGTTTAACAAGCTAAGCACATTTTAATTCAATTCAACTTATTTTCTTGCTTATATCCAATTAAGTTCAAACACGCTGTCCTGGACACACACCTCAGCTATCTGGGCTGTCTGTCCAGCACAGTGGGTTAGTTGTTAGTTGGTTAGTGCTTAGTGAGAGAGAAGAGGGTGTAGTGGCCTTACACCTACCCACTGAGCCCTTAAGAACTTGCTCTGGCTTGGAGCCGGTACAGAGCTGCGAACCCTGTACCTACCAGCCTGTAGTCCAATGGCTTAACCACTGCGACACCGAGACCGGTGCACATTTTAAGTTTATGAATTTGGTGTTTATTATACGTCAGTGAAAGAGCACTCGGCTGAGGGGGTGGGATGTAGCCCAGTGGCAAAGCGCTCGCTTGATGCGCGGTCGGTTTGGGATCGATCCCCGTCAGTGGGCCCATTGGGCTATTTCTCGCTCTAGCCAGTGCACCACAACTGGTATATCAAAGGCCGTGGTATGTGCTATCCTGCCTATGGGACGGTGCATATAAAAGATCCCTTGCTGCTAATCGAAAAGTGTAGCCCATGAAGTGGCGACAGCGGGTTTCCTCGCTCAGTATCTGTGTGATCCTTAACTATATGTCCGACACCATATAATCATCAATTAAATGTGTTGAGTGCGTCGTTAAATAACACATTTCCTGCAGTTCCTTCCATTGCCCTTCTCAACATTAGTCGAAACACGACACATTTTCAACTGAAGTATGCGTGAATATGTGGATGGCAATCATGCACACTTTTATACCCATGGTGAGAACGCATTGCACGGGCACAACATACAGAATTTCAGACATGGGTGCGTTGAGATAACCCAGTTGTTGGGGTGATAGTAGGTACATGTGTTTGCATAACTTTTACCATTTTGTTGTGGCCTCTAACCAGTAGTACCATTACTCATATTGAAATCCAAATGCTACTTAGGAAACCTCACTCTGGGCCTAATCCACGCTCTGGGCCTAATCCACGAAGGCCATACATTCCTTCTTTCATAATTTGTGTGTTGGACAGGCATCGTTAATGTGTAGTACTAACAATATGAGTGACCCTTTAATAGCGACGCTGAGTATACATATACAAGCAATTTATGCACAAGCACCTGAACAAAGCATTATAAGTTGTAGAAGCATCACAAGGTCAAGGGGTTTATGGGTTTCTATACCCTCTGTATGCTCTTGAAGGGGAAACCGGGGCACAGTGAATCAGCAAAATGATTTTGCCAGTTTTCTTCTTCCTGTTTGTAATGGAGTTTCCATTATATGTTGCATATATAATAGGGGGATGTTGTGTATAAAAACAAGCCAGCAGCTCCTTGCCAACTCCCTTATGTTTTTGGTGAGAGACGATTTTTTTTTTAATTCAAAGTGATTCACTGTGCACCAGTACCGGGGCACAGTGAATCACTCATTAACATGAATGGCATTCACTTAATTTGCTTGATTTACATTTGTGTAAACTTTAAACATAATAACAGATCCCACATAGGCTGGTTCATGGTAGATAGATAAAATAACTGTAGGCCTATTGTCCACATTTGCCTGCACTTCAGAAAGGGAGTGGGATGTAGGTCAGCGGTAGAGCGTTCACTCATGGTGTGGTGGGTGGTCGTATCAATTCCACATGGTAGACCCATTGAGCTATTTCTCGTTCCAGCCAGTGCTGCACAACTAGTGCATCAAGGGCCATGGTATGTGTTATCCTGTCTATTGGAATGTGCATATATAAAAGATCCCTTGTACTAATCGGAAACAGTAGCCCATGTGGTGCAGCAGGTTTCCTTTCTCACTATCAGAATGGTACTTAACCATATGCCTGACGCCATATAACAGTAAATAATATGTGGTGAGAGAGCCGTTAAATAAGGCATCTCTCTCTCACTTCGGAAATGCCCAGTACAAATGGGGGAAGAAAATTTATGATTTTGTTGAATCCCCTCAAAGTGTGCCAGCAAGTCATGACGAGGACACTTCTAAACACTTTAATTTCTAAACTTTTACAAGCAGACAACACCATTGATTGTTTCCAATCCTTGTTACCTTAATTAAAAAGGTGTATGGGCTTTTGACGAACATATTAATTTCATGCGGGGAACAGTGAATCACACAAGTAGTGATACATTGTGCCCCGATTCACTGTGCCCCGATTCACTGTGCCCTGATTCACTGTGCCCCGATTCACTGTGCCCCATGTGCACTCATTGACCTAAACTACCTCATAAGCTCACGTGCTGCTTTAGTTTGAAGGAAACACCCCTTCAGTAATATCACAAATAGACACTCTAAATAATACATCATAACTAGTTTAATACTTCTGGATGATCTACAAGATATGGCACACAAATCTTAAGTTGTGAAATTTACTTTTGACACATAAAAACATACTTTCCTTTGTTATTTTGTCTGTAGATTTTTCAAAGTCTCAAACTGACAATTCGTGCATGGGTATACCCCAAACACATAAAGTGATGACATCACCTCAGGATTCCCTCTAGGCAGTGGTACCAAAATAGCTCTGATTCACTGTGCCCCTTGATTCACCGTACCCCGGTTTCCCCTACCTAAAGCCGAATTTGTGTATGGCACATTAAAGGGAGTTTTTTGCATTGTAAGATGTTTCCGACTAATAAAATATTTCTACGATTAAACTTACATATTAAATATATTTTCTTGTTTAGAATATCAGTGTCTGTATATTCAATGTGTTTCTGGTCGTCTTAATATTTGTAAGAAGCCCAAACTGTATTATGTCTTCAAATCATTTCGTACGTACGAAAAAAATAATAATTAGGAAATAAAATGAAATTTAAACCAATACAAATATCAGAACGATCAGAAATACGTTTAATATATACCCACTAATATTGTATGCAGAAAAATATATTTAATATGTAATTACAATCGCTAAAAAGTCTGTTAGTCGATAACATCTTAAAAATTGAAGATGTCAGGAATGTCCCTTTAATACAATAACAACAGTCTGATGTTAAATTTGACTCCGCCCACGTGGGGTATATTAAGTGGGTTTTTTCCAAATAACCAATGAAATTCAAATATTTTACATGAAGGTGAGATAAATTTAACTAAAATGCACATAAATCAGCTTCTAGCATCCTTTCCATGACCTGTTTTACATAATGACGTCCCAGCTGGCGTAATTAATGACGTCATTTTGGGAGTTTATGGAAGGATAAACGTCAGTTTTTCTCCGACGTCATCCTATCACAATAGAGTAAATTGTATAACAGCAGTAAGTTTATAATTATGTGTGTGTGTGTATATATATATATATATATATATATATATATATATATATATATATATATATATATATATATATATATATATATATATATAGGGGGACAAAATGGGAAAAATGGACTCGCTATGCTGTCAAAGGGTTATCACCTAAAATCATATCTACATATATCCAGAATCACCCCAAAATAGGGAGAATTGCCCATATAGAGAGCATTCGTCACAAGTGTTTTTTTAAGGTGGAAAATATCAACCCACTTTTGGGGGTTTTGTTGGTGGGTTGTTGTTGTTTTTTTTTTTTTTGGGGGGGGGGGTTAAAGTTCCTTGGCAACATTCAACACAATTTCTGAGAAATTCGACCAGTCCTACACACACACAAACACACACACAAACACATGCATGCACACACACCGACATACACACGCATGTATATTTAAAGAAAAATGTCTTACCATCACAAGCATATCCAATCCATCGTTCTGGACAACCTGATACACACTGCCCAGTCTTCTTGTGGCACACCTCAGCCTTATTCTTACAGTTACACTTGTACTGACAATACTGTCCATACCACTGATCCTCGCAATCTGCTTCAAGACAAAAAATAGAGAGAGAAAAAAAAGTTGCATGTTGAGAAGGAAGGAAATGTTTTATTTAACGACACAGTCAACACATTTTATTTATGGTTATATGGCGTCAGACATATGGTTAAGGACCACAGATACTGAGAGAAGAAACCCACTGTCGCCACTTCATGGACTACTCATTTCAATTGGCAGTAAGGGATCTTTTATATGCACCATCCCACAGACAGGATAGTACATACCACGGCATTTGTTACACCAGTTCTGGAGCACAGGCTGGAATGACAAATAGCCCAATGGGTCCACCGACGGGGATCGATCCTAGACCGACCGCACATCAAGTGAACGCTTTACCACTGGGCTACGTCCCGCCCCGCATGTTGAGAATGGTAAACATTTGTTTCCAATATGACTGGTGTGTAATCACATCCTATTCTATTACAACTATGTAATATTTAGTCTCAAAAATTAGTTCAGCGACTGATTATATTGCAAGTGTCCCGATCTCCAGAATATGAATTGTGCCTTACAGGCACAGCGGAGCAGACCCCCCCCACACACACACACACAATTCTGAATCGAAAATATTATTGGTATTAAATGTTAAGGCAGAGATTAATTTTGCTTGTAGAATGCAGATAATTGCATTTCTGGACATCTAATTTTCAAAATTGTACAGGGGAGTATATATACCCTCGAACCCTCTAGAAACTAAGTGTTGCTTTGCGCTCTCGATCTCAGTCACCCCAAATCCCAATATCTACATGCTACTGCTGTGCCAGCCTTATCAGATGAGTTTATTGATGTTGTTGTTGTTTCCATTGTATTTGTATCACATGGTGGACTTGGCCACGACCTGAGTACTCGAGTACCCGTGGACATGCTACCGGACAACTCTGATCTAAAATATTCCTGATGATGATAACAACCACAGCTTCTCTAACTAAAGCAAACTATGGAGTCAATGTGATAAACACTGGTGTAGGAAGGTGCCAAAAAGGGGGGGGGGGGGGGGGGGAGGGCACATACACACACACATAAGAATACATGTATAAATATATTAAAAAAAGCATCGCTGCTCTCCACCCCAACCCCTGCTTCCCCACATTAATTAATTCTAATTAATTGTAATGTATGCAAATACTTTTCTATAATTCTGATATGCTGAGCAGTAACGTCATAGGAACATTTGGGACACAAGTTTAACTTTATTGCAATTTGCGAGATTTAGCTCAGTCGGTTGAGTACTCGCCCAATGTGTTTACATCACAGGATCGAACCACCTCGCTGGAACCATTCAAATGACTGTGGGGTTTTTTCTCGTTCCAATCAGTTCAACACAACTGGTAAAAAAACGTGGTATGTGCTTTCCTGTCTGTGGGAAAGTGCATATAAAAGATCCCTTGCTGCTGTGAGAAAGTGCATATAAAAGATCCCTTGCTGCTAATGGGAAAATGTTGCCGGTTTCCTCTGATGACTAGATGTCAGAATTACAAAATGTTTCACAACCAATAGCCGATGATTACTTAAGCAATGTGTTCTAGTGGTGTTGTTAAACAAAACAAACTTCTTATTGCACTTTGTTTAAGGTCAAACTAAATATCGCTGTTCCACTAAGACCGTCGTGTGTGAACGTTATGTCGTGTGTTATTCAATGGTAATTTGACGATTTGGTAATTTGAGTACTGCTTAAGCAATACGTGTCCACTGGCGGGCCCCACAATTTTTCGTATCTCCTAAATTCAAGGGTCATAACTGTGAAAAATAGGTAAATCGTCATGAAAATTAAGCTTCATCTGTAACTGTATACGACAGTTACAGTTTGTTTTGTTTAACAACACCACTACACTACACTAGAGCACACGGATTTATTAATCATCGGTTACTGAATGTCACACATATGGTAATTTTGATGTAGTCTTAGAGAGGAAACCCGCTACATATTTCCTTTAGTAGCAAGGGATCTCTTTTTGTGTACCATCCCAAAGACAGGATAGTACATGCGGGAGGAATGTGGATTATATTTGTTATATCTGTGAAAATGTCCTTTACGGGTGAAATTGAAAGGAGCAATTGGCAACCTCGAGGCGTACCATTATTTTTTACATTGTGCCTCCCCTGCAAATGTCAGTCTCATTTGTACACTTGCACCTACCTGAACATCCGGGGCCACGCATGCAGTCGTCACAATCTGTTTCTGTAAACAAACAAACAAAATAAATAAACATGAAAATAAAAAAAAAAAATAATAAAATAAAATAAAATAAAATAAAATAAAATAAATTAAAAATTTGAATCTTCAGATGAGCAAACACTCGTTTACAATCCGACCGGTTTCTAATTATATTCCATCATATTTCAGTCATTTAATACATTATAGTTTAGTGATTGACTGGTAGTGCTCGGTATCCAGCACATGGAGTTTGCTTTACCAGATGAATTTCTGTTTCATTGTTCTTATTTATAACTGTGGTCTGCTACCTTTTTTTTTCTTCTTCTTTTTTTTGTTGCAGGCTACTTGGCACCTTTCTTTCAGTTTATCAACCAGTGTCTACGCCTTTAATGGCAATACGATGGAACCAATTAACCAATTTATTATTATTATTATTATTATTTTATTTATTTATTTATTTAATTTATTTTTTGTTACAGGCTTTCTCTTCGCTAGAGTACTCTGACTGTAGAGGCCTACACCGACATTTAGACAGATATTTAGCCCTACGGGAATATCTGGAATTTCTAGGCCTCATCTGGAATTTCCCCAGATTTATTTCATTTTTCCACTGACACTGATATTTTACAGGTCTGGGTTTGCCTCGGTGTTTTTTTCTCTCTGGCTACACACCCCAGCAAATGTCCGTCTAGCCCTCTACAGTCAGAGTACTCGGGCTAGCTTTCTTTCAATTTATTTAACCAGTATCTGCATCTTCAATGGCAATACTTACGGTTTACCGACACAGTAATCGTGTTGCTTTTTTGGGCGTAGCCAGTCTTCTTGTTTTTCACTTGACAAAGCCAATCGGCGCTATCCGCAGATGATACCTCGTCTATCCCCATGATGTATATTTTTCTATCGCTCATGTCATTCGAGCCCGACCCACACTTGGTACTGTAGCCTTTGGCCGTGTCGTCGATTAACGCACATTCGCTGACATCCTGGGACAGCGAGCCGACAATATTGCTAGATTCATTTGCGATCTTCAAAAACTGGACTTCAGCCTTGAGACCTGACACCATGTTCAGTTCACAGGTCAGTGTCAGCGTCTGGCGTGACACAAGTTCTGGAGACTCCGTGGAAAGGGATATATTCGCCTCTGAGGAAAGAGAAACATATTCTGCTGTCATTGTAACAAGCCTCTGAAAATTGCGAGAACGATCGCTTCGTTCGCGCTTTGCTCCCGCGAATCTAATTTGGCATAGCCAATTTTTTCTTCGCGCGAAATTTGGATCACCATTGACTTGGATATACATGTAACTGGTTATGCAAAAAGGAAATGGGTTACCTGGATTTGTTTTCTGGGTCACGCAGATTTTCAATTATCAGAGGCCTGTTTAACAATCTAATTAAAATTAGCTCCACTATTACATGTGGATCTAACAGCAGCCAGTTGAAGCTCATGTCCACCAATCAAAACCTTACTTGCAGAATCATGCCAGTGATTTGAAAATAATTTGAAAACATTGCGAATTATCCTGAGGGTATACGACATGTTTCATGTGAATTACTAATGCCTTATTTAGACCAG
Source organism: Gigantopelta aegis (assembly GCF_016097555.1). NCBI lineage: Eukaryota > Metazoa > Mollusca > Gastropoda > Neomphalida > Peltospiridae > Gigantopelta > Gigantopelta aegis. Next base: position 21,524,387 of record NC_054703.1, on the reverse strand, counting down.
TAGAAGTAATTTTAATCAGATTGCTAACAACACTGCATAGTCTCCAATGTCCAAGTAACATTTCGTCTGTAAATAATAATTTAAATATTGACCAGGTCAGGTCAGGTCATAGGGTTTTACGTGCACATTCAGAACAAGCTGTTGTAGCGCATGCCTGTCGTGGGCACAAGAGCCGGCCTTGGCCGGCTCCTCCGTCCATGACAGGAAAGGTGGGGGTAGGGGAGAGGAGGGACCGCCTGCACTGGCAGGTGCAAGGGAGCACCAGCAGCCCGATCGAATCAGTAGCAGGCGGGTGGGGGTGGTGGTGGTGCTATGGAATTTTGAATGGAGCCGTTAATGCCAAAGAGAAAGTGGTGCGCAATTTTGATTGAGGAAGTTTGGCGCAATTTTGAACGGTCAGTCGAAAGGTAAATGGCTGAGCTAGCATAGGTTTTGATATTAGTGAATCAAGAGTAGCTCGTTATTTATAGACCTTTATGTCACTGGTTGTCTCCCTAGGTTGCCCATAGGGCCCTTATGAGGATCTGACCGCTTCTGGTCGTGGCATGACAACCCAGGGGAGACTCGTGCAATTGGATGGGATGGGATGGGAACTCTACTTACGTGCCCATATCCACAAGGGTTCAGGCACGCCCACCCCAGATTTAGCCTCTGACTTCGTCAGTGACCAACTCCGGGGGGGGGGGGGGGGGGGGGGGGGGGGGGAGGGAAATGGGAGGTATTGGAGTGTGCAGGGGGCAATTTTAGAGTCGTGGTAAGACCACTTACCCAAAAAAGAAAAAAAAAATAGGGAGCTAAAATTATATTATTATTATTAAAGTAATAAATTTTAAAGCACCAATTTAAACTTAAGTTGATCATGTTATTTAATTATAAAAATTAATTAGTAGGTGCAAAGAGTATTTTTCAATTGGGCTGGTCTAAAATGCCTAATATAATAAATTAATTAATAATAAAATATTAATTCATACTAAAACTTTATACTTATTTAACCTTAAGCCCTGGAGGATAAACGATTCGCAAAGGGGCCCAATCTGGTTTGCACTCCAACATCCGGGTAGCCCACTTCGGCTAGTCTGGATTTCCATGGGGTGGAGGTTCCGGGGGGGGGGGGGGGGGGGGGGGGGGGGGGGGGGGGGAGAGAGGGCCTCCTACCAGGCATCCCTATCGGCCCAAACCGCATACGCCCTAGCGCACCCAAAAAAGCAGCCCACCACGGCGGCCCCCCCCCCCCCCCCCCCCCCCCCCCCCAGGTTATCCATGTAGCACATTTGGGCCGTAATTAAAATGAGGATGATATAGGGGAAGGAAGGGAAGGAATGATTGGTAGGGAATGATGATGATATGAAAGCCCGCCAGGCGTCGTCCGGAGTGGTGGTGAAACGCATTGTTGTTGTTGTTGATTGTTGGTACGAAGTTATTTGAGAGGTGTCCTTGCTGAATTCCTTGAGCATTCGTGAACTCTACACCCGAGGGGGTGCGCCACCTAAACGGATGACAAAAGTCATTGCTATATAAGCCTCGGTGTCACCCAGGTGACCACTTAATCGTTAAGTGGGTGACATCGAGTATCGGCCAGGTTTCAGTTTTTTTAATTATAATAGATGACCGATCAAGTTAATAACCTGTTTAAAACCTATTTAAATTAAAAGAAAAAGTACTTGTATATTAAAACAGTGTTCATCTAAAATTGCGAAGAGGAATCTAAACTAAAACAACATTTATTACCATCTATAGATTAAAATATATAATTATCAAAACCTAAACAAACATTCAAACAACAACCAAGCATTCACCAATGGCGGGCGGCGCAAATACTGCCAGGTATATGAGCCGCCAAACCATGGTGAAATAACAAACACTCACACAGAAGCTCTCACACTAGGCTTACCTGATAAGTTTTGGTCTGCTAACGGTGCGCGGACCGATTAGCAGACACTATAAAAATGCAGTAGTCTCATTGGATGAGGTTGGATTCCTATTGCTTTACCTGATAAGTGTTGATGATGATGATGATGATGATGATGATGATGATGATGATTAACTAGTTTAACGTGCCCATATACCACTAGGGTTTCGAACACGCCCATCCCGAGTCCATCCTCCGATAAGATCGGTGGCCTGACTCGGGATGGGGGGGGGGGGGGGTTGGTTTGAAAATGGGCAGAATTTTGAAAATAGCAATTAGTAAAAAAGTTAATAGAATAAAAAAAAAAAAAAAAAAGGTTACAAGCCAAAAATAAAAAGAATTGACTGCTAGAATAAAAAAAAAAAAAAAAAAAAAAAGGTTACAAGCCAAAAATAAAAAGAATTGACTGCTCGGCCGAATATTTATATAATTTGGAGCATTTTAGAAGGACAGTCCAAAATTAAATAAGAGAAAGAAGAGAGGATCGGACTATTTAATAACATTTAAAAAAAAAAAAGTAATTTCGACATAAAATTTTGAACGCAGATCTAAAAGTTTAAAAGTCTGATCGATATGTCCACGCGAGTGGCCTCGTTAAGGCCGTTTGGGTGCACAGCTTAAAGGGACGAGATGGGTTGCATCCCGTCAAGAAAACCCCTAGATTGACAGTCGATAGACGTTAAAGGTGTAGTGCTGTGCTGAAATACAGATCTTGAGAAGCCGGATCCGTCTGAACGAGAGAGAGTATCAGACTAGGGTATAGTCCAGTCGTCATGGTTTGGTATAGTAGTGGTGCGGACGGGCCCGACTCCGGAGGATACGAGATGGTATCACTATAAAGCAAGGTAAAGTCTAGAAAAAGAGTAGTAGGGGCCGAACCCGCTTCCTATTTCTTCTTAGAGTGGGGCAGTCAATCTTCCAGTGCTGCTAGGACAGGCTCGGACATGTAGAGACTAAACGTGAACAACCGTGGCATTCTGCAGAATGGCCGTCATACGAGTCACGAAAAAAACCAAGTCGACAGACGGAGAAATGACGTGGAGGCAAGGAATCTCGCTAAAAAAAAATCCAACCTGGTGGTGCAGGCTGTCGAAACTAGAAGCGTTCCAGCGTTCAATCAGTTCCAATGGCCGCATACATCCCAGTACAAAACTTCATTTCGCTGACAAAAACAACAAAATGAAGGACCCCCAAGTCAAGCACACGAAAGCACGTGCAGTGTGCACACGCGAAACAAACACGTCTCACCGCGTGGAGCTCCAGACTGGGAATGCCGATAAGTGTTGGTCTGCCAACGGTGCACGGACCGATTAGCAGACACTATAAAAAATACAGCAATCTCATTGGATGAGGTTGGATTCATATTGGTTAATCTGTGTAAAAAGTTAATATTAATTCATTTCAGTAAAAACCAGAGAAAAGAAAGGACGTAAAGCCAGAAAAAGAGAAAAGTGGAGGGTGTAGAAGAAACAAACAAATAGAATTGTTTGTACTAAATGATTATTTAATGGAAAAGGAAAGAGGAATCGAAACTCGGTCAGAGCGACATCCCAAGGTGGCATACCTGAGCGGACAATAGTGCGTTTATACAGGCGGAGTCTCGGCGAACCGGGACTTACCGAATGGCACTTCGGGACTACTCGTGATCAGTTAGGATTCAAGTTCGGAAAAAGAAAGGAAAGTGTGGTGTTCAAAAATAGAATGGATCGATACACGCGGACAGATTAGCAGGCGGTGAGAAAGAAGTGTTGTGGTTGGCTGAATTTGGATTCCTAGTTGGAGCTGTTCTGTAAAATAGAAAAGTAATACACCAGCGGTAGAAGACCAACTGGCGATTATTATAGTGAGCTGTGATTGGCTGGATTTAGATTCCTTATCTGAAAGAGACTGGAAAGAAGGAATGTAATTATTATGGACTTCTCCAGTCAATACAGCTTTAGTGAGTGGATGTAAAATAATATGGAGGCTGTTCACCGTTTCTAAAAAAGGAGTTAAAATACAAAAAGAGTTAGAACATAATAATTTAAATTAAAATTTAAAAAGTTACATTCCATCTTGTCCCACAGGAGAGTAACGCCAGAGCAGTCACCACCGGGGACTCGAACCGCCACCAGCCGTCGATCCGCCATTGCATCAAGGTAATATTTAAAAGAAAACGGCTCCTGATCGAGTTAAAATTTCACGTCCTCAGTCCGTCCTATCGACCAATTACCTATATTTTTGTGCCAGGCTAACTTATATTAAATAACTATTTTAGTCTCAGTTACGTTACTCAGTTACCGTTTGTTTATGGATAGTGGGTGGATTAAATATTTTAACGGGGTTAAATTTAATATTTAGGTCATTGTTATATTTAGTACATTAATAGAACATATAATGCCTTACATTATTCAATTGTTTACAAGTAGTACACATTGGAGTAATACTTTTTTTAATTTTATATTTGCTGTCGTTCAGTCCAAAAACCACCCCGAGTCGGAGTTTAGTAATGATCTTTTCGGCTTTAGGATTAGAAAAGGTGGGTTTTTTTGTAAAGAGCTCAAAGAGTCAGAAAGGATAAGAATTTTTGGGGGTGCAGGGTATTTATTGGAAACAGAAAGAACCCATTTAAGTGCAGAGTAAATGGCGACCAGTTCTGTAGTAAATACAGAGACATGGTCGGTTATTCTGGCTTGGCAAGAAATGGGGATGGTAGGTAGGCCAGGCATGGCATAAAATGCCATGCCGGCTTTACCGGTAAGAGGATCCTTGGAGCCATCTGTATATATATGCATATAATCAGCATAATAGTCATTTAGGGCAGCTTTAAAGATTATATTTTTAAAGGGTTCAAATTCAGTTTTTAAAGTTTCATTTCTTAAAAGTAGGGAAACATTTGGTGGTTTAATTAGCCAAGGTGGCTCCAAGGGGGGGGGGGGGGGGGGGGGGGGGGGGAGGAGGATGATATGTCCAGGTTTAAATCCAAGAGTTCAAGGTTAGAAGCCATTCTATTGTTAAAATTAATAGCAGAGTTAATGTCTATATGCAGATATTCATCATTATTAGGCTCCATAACCGCTACCGGATTTAATGGTACTAAATTTTTAGTTTTAAACCAGTGTCTAAGACATGGTTGGGTACGCCTAACACTGAGTGGGAGGATATTAAGCTCTACACGCAGACTGTCATTCGGGGTACCAGGTGTAGCTTTTGTTATTATTCTGAGCGCCTTGTTATAGACTGTTTCCAGTCTATCCCACTGAGTTGGGGAGGCACAACAGAAGCTTCAAATATCATTAGTAAAGTATGCCTGTCAGCTCCCCAGGAGGTAGCCGACAGGACCCTAAATAAATTAATATATCTACTACAACTATTAACTATTTCATTAATATGTTTAACAAAAGAGAGTGCCGGGTCAAAGGTAACTCCCAGAAATTTAACAGTTTTTACTTGTGTTATAGGATGATTATCAAGTGTAAGATTTAGTTTATGAGTTCTGCTAAACTGGTTAGTTGAAAATAACATAGCAGAAGTCTTAGATCTAGAGATTGTAACTCCCCATGAGTCAGCCCAATTTTGAAGCTTATCTATATCTTTTTGAATATCTATTTTAATTTTTTCAATACACTTTCCAGATCGCCAAAAAGCTGTGTCATCAGCAAATAATCCAATACTTAGCTTAGTGTCTTTTCTAGCAGTTAGTCAAGACCGAAGCTAAATCATTAATAAAAATACTGAAAAGTGTTGGGTCTATAACCGACCCCTGGGGGATGCCATTCTCTAAATTTAGAACATCAGAAAAAGATTCCGCTACATTAACAAAAAAAGATCTATTATTTATGAAATGTTCAATAAATGTAAACATGGGTCCCCTAATACCCATGTCGTACACCTTAATTAGTAAACCATGACGCCAAACCATGTCGTAGGCCTTTTCCAGGTCAACAAAAATTCCAACCACTTTTTCTCCAAAACTAAAGGCATTAGAAATTTCTGATTGCAGTCTAATTAAGTGGTCAGAAGTAGAGTGGGTTTTTTCTAAATCCACTCTGAAAACTGGTCAAAAGGTGGTTACTTTCTAGATAAAAGCTGAGCCTGGAATTGACCATAGCTTCCATGGTTTTGCAAATACTAGAGGTTACGGAAATAGGGCGATAGTTAGAGGGATTTGTTAGATCATTCCCCTTTTTCGGGAGACTAAAAACTTCAGCATGCTTCCATGCAAGGGGAAGATAACCCTGTTTCCAGATCATATTATAGAATTCCAGGAAGAGGTTGAGGGTAGTTTCAGACATGTTCTTAAAAAATAAATAATTAAATTTATTGGGTCCTGGCGAGGTCCCTTTCCTATGAGTGAAAGCCTCAACCATCTCCTGGATAGTATATGGTATATTATAGTTAGTAGTGCTACTGGGAAATTTAGTATCATGGCGTATTTTAAATTTTTGTTAGAGCATTTCTTTACGTTGTGAAAATTTTAGCAGGAAGTTATTAGTACTTGAGTTTTTTTGAAACGTCTGTCCAAAAGCTGTGGCTTTTTGTTGATTATTAGTGTATAATTTATTAGACTTAAGTAGAGACGATTTAGGGACTGGTTTTCCCTGGATGCGTTTTATCTTTGAGCAGACATCTTTACAATTTGCTTTATTATTAAGTGATGAACAAAAATTCATCCATGATTCTTTTTTAGCTTTAAGAATTCCTTGAGTTACTTTATATTTACTTTCCTTAAAAAAGTTAAGGTTTTCTTGGTACTGAATTATATTTAATTTTAGCGTTAGATATTGGAATAGTTTTATTGGCTATATTAATTATATTATCTGTCAAATTTTTATTAAAAGTATCTATATTTTTATTTCTAATATTGTCTAAATTAAGGTTAGAGCATAATTGGAAGAAACCTGGCCAATCTGCTTTATTAAAATTCCATTTATCTTTAGCTTTAGTCGGTTCCCTCCATGCCCCATTAAGATTATAGTGGGTAATTAAAGGGAGGTGATCACTGTTAAAGTCATTCATGACCTGCCACTCACATTTAGGGGCCATCCCATCTGATACCATGGTGAGGTCCAGCCACGTCCAGGAGTGGTAGGCATCTGAATAGAATGTAGGTGTACCATCATTGATACAAGTAACTTTAATTATTTCCATAAATTGTTCTATAATAGCCCCTTGTTTATCAGTATAATTAGACCCCCATAAAATATTTCGGCAGTTAAAGTCCCCTAGAATAATTAATTTATTATTATTCAGTTTAGCTAGTGAGTCCAGGTAGCTATTAATCATAAGTTTACATTGTAGGCTGCCTGGGTGGATATAAAAATTATAAATATCAATGTTTTCAGTCCCACCATGCACTGTAATGCCCAAGACCTCAATATTAGTGTGTGTATCTTGTAGCGGGATGCGGGAGTATGACAGGTCATTTCTGACAAAAGTAGCTACTCCTCCCCTAGATGTAAAATTAGTGTTATGAAAAAACCCGAAATAACCTGGAATATTAAAACTTGTAAAGAATTTTTAACTTTATTTTTATTATCAGTAGTAAGCCAGGTTTCTTGAATACATATAACATCTACAACTGGTTTAGTGTTCTTAACATAATTTTTTATCTCGTCTCCATGGCCTTTAGCATTCCATTGTAGAATGGCCAAACCTTTATAATTTTCTATGTTATTCTTAGCTTGTTTGTTGATATTATTATTATTGTTATTGTTATTAATATTATTTACATTACTATTACTATTATTTTTAATAGGGGAGGTGGGTAATACTTTAGTTCTCTTGTCTCCCATAATTGGTTTGAAGCAATACTAAGTTTGTGTTATTTATTTAGTCTATGTTATAATGACTTGGTGTGGAGACAGGAGTTGGTTTGGTCATTCTACGACCATACCAGTCAAAATTATTAGGTAGAACGCTAGGTTTGCTACTAGTAATTGGTACCCCGAGGTGGTGCTTAAAAGTAAGACAGGCTGCGTGTGTGGCTAATCTAATTGACTCCTCATCAGTGTTTCCCTTAACAGGAGCCCCTAATGAACCGTCCAGAAACAGTCCAGTCAGTATGTGCATAAGTTGCACTGCTGTAATGGGCTGCTCTGGACCGTTAATAAATCTTGTTTTGATCAAAGGTGGGGGCTTTACATTGGCGTCCCCAACATTGTGATTAACAGGTCTGAGAAGGGGGGGGGGGGGGGGGGGGGCTAGAGGTGTGTGTCTATGGTGCATGACGGGATTATGAGCCCTTGGTGGGTGATCGGATGACTCCCTTAGCTTGGAGTTGAGTACCCGGACTGCTTCCTGATAGTGGTGGCACTCCTGGCTATGTGAATAGTGCTGACCCCTACAGTTGGCACAGTTAAGCGTTTTGGTACATGGGTTATCCTGTCCCTGTTTTGGGTGTTTCTCCCCACACCTAAAGCATACAGGGTCCTCCCTGGACCTACATTTCCTAATGCTATGTCCCCACCTCTGGCACTGTACACACTTAATGGGTTTTGGGCAGAACGGCAGCAGGGGGTAAGCTTGTCCTCTAAATAGTATCTGGTCAGCACAGTTATTTTTATTTTTAAGGAGGATGTCCCAAAATCCATTCCTCCAAATAGTAACATTTTGGATCTCGAGGTCAGAGTTTTCTTTAGTTAGTACATTTTGTAGTTGGACAGCAGATAGCAGTCCGGGTGGCATCCTGACCAACCGTCTGCTGGTGAAATCTTGTAGTTTAGAGTTTTTGTTAACAGATTCTTTTCTAGGGCCGACCACTGAAAACTGGGGTGGTACGGCAGCTCCCACACTCTGAAGGGGGGCGATCCCAGAACCGCCCCTGGCAGGTTCCACCCCTTTGTAAAAAACATTGGGTAACTGAGTGCTCTTAGTTAGTGGAGTGGGGCTAAAGGGTTTAGGCGGGAGTGGGGGGTACTCCTCGTCAAAAACCGGAAGACTGATTTTTTTCTTTATTGGTTCACCCCCGGGCCGAGTAGATTTTAATGTTGGTCTACGTTTATGGGGAGGGGACTGATTGGTAGTGGTATGCAAAAAGTCCTTTCTGACTGGGTCTTTATTTTTCTCGTTAAATTGCAGGCTACGTTTAGTTCTTTTTGGTTTGACTTCAGTAAAGTCCGAGGGTGTATTAGAAGCTATGGGACCAAAGATGAAGCATGGCTCGTCACCCCATATACCCTCCGCAACCGGTGGGGTGGGTTTTTTATGGGGGGCAGTGGTATCTTTTGTTTGGGGAGATGTTGTTATATTTGACACAGACGCTCTAACACTAGGTTCAGAATGTTGTTTACTTTTGGGAGGTACGGAGATTTCCGGAGAAGGTAGATTACTTGTTAGAGACATCTCGGCCGTCTCCGAACACACTTCGGAAGGTGTCGGAGACTGCCGAGTGGCATGCGAATCAGCTGGAGACCGCGTGTCGGGAGTTTGGTTAGGCTTACCTGGTGTTCGAATGTTGACGTCTGAGGGTTGAGTGCGGACCTGAACGGAGCCAAGCACTTCGGGTTGTTTACTTTGTTTAGGGCTAATGTTTATGTTACTGGGGGGGATTGAGTTTAATACATGTATGCTGATGGATGGTTTGGCTGAGTTGGGGGTCCTGGGAATATCCTAACTCTGAGTGGGAGGGGGTAGGGGTGTGTGGATAGTTCAGGCTCTTATTAGTCTCTGCGGGCTCTTGGTAGACCGTTTCCAACAGGACTACCACTTTCTCTCTAGTGATGGGGACGGGACGGAGGTGAAAATAGCTACCCAGTTTGAGGAGGGGGAGTATCTGTGTTGGAATGGATGAAAACCCTTCCGTCCGAGAGCCTGGTGAAATAGAAGACAGAAGTTTCTAGACTGAAAGAGGAGTCAGCTGAGATAGAATTAATAGATTCTTGAAGATAGAAATATTCGTAGAGGTTGGGGGTTTTCCCGGCAAAGTGGACTGTCTAACTCCAGAAATGGGGGGAGGGGGAGGGGGTGGGGGAGTGGGGGGGGTTATTGCTTACTTTACTTTTCTTAGCTGTATCATTGCCGGAAAATTTCTCATAAATATCATCTGCCAACAGCCTGTAGCGGTTGGCAGTAGAAACATTATATTTACCTGCCTCTTCGTCTGTTTTGTGGGTCACCCCGGATGCTACTCGTCTCTTTCTAACTCCCTCATGGTACGGTGTGGGGGGTAGAAACTTCTTCTTCTTCCGTACCGTTTTGGCTGGAGATGGTGGTGGTGAAGAAGACTTGGGTGACCCACTGGCTTTAGTTGATGTTGTATCTAGTTGTGCGCTTATTAGTATCTTCTGGGGTATCTTCTTGGAGCTCCGTAACCACGACGTCAGAAGAACTGTCGGACAGTTCGGCGAGTTCCGAAAATTTATCGTTGAGCTCGTCGGGGGCTCTGGCGATCTTACCCCCCCCCCCCCCCCCGGGGGGGGGGGGGGGGGGGGGGGGGGGGGGGGGGGTGGGGGGGTGGGGGGGGGGTGTGAAGAGTCGGTAAAAGATTCATCAAATTCGGTAATGTCCGGCTCGGGTTTATAGGATTTATGGAGAATGTCTGCCATAATTCCTCGAACTGTTTTCCGGTATTGAGGGGGTATTGGGGTGTTCAAGTCATGAATGGAGGGGGTAGAGGCATCCAAAGGTACACTCCTCGTCATCCCACTCTGTTTTTGGGATTAACACTTGACATTTTGGGTTCCGTATTATCATCATTATTGGAAATGTTTTGATTATAACTGTTGTCATGAATTATCTCCAACACATCAGGTTCGAAATCTGTCATGACGGCCTGGCAAAGGTCAAGTTGTTGTTTGTTATTAAATTAAATTTTGGCTTAAAACTGGTTTTACAAATGAAATTACTTACTTTAAAGTTGATACAATTAAAGTATAACTATCAATATTATCTTAAATAGTAGCTGGCACTAATAAAAAACAATAATTAAGAGTTAATACAACAAAATACAAATTACAATAGTTTAAACGGAAAGCAAAAGGGCAGCCATTTTTTCTAAACACGAAGGACGGTCTGAGGACGTGAAAGTAGACAGTTTTTAAGGTTATTACGGTAAATCTCGATCCTCGAACGGAGCCTGTAATAAAAAAACAATGGCAAATACAATAACTAGTGACTTACACTTGTCCCGAGTGGTGATAGTAAAAGATTAAAGAGCTCAAGGCGTTAACTAATTCCTCAACGAATACACAACCTCTCCCAATGCAAGAATCTAGTGACGAGAACAAGAATAGAATGACAAGAATCGAATGCTCGTGCAATGGGGTTCCTGCAATTAATATTGACCAATCACACTTCGCCTTTTATAACGTTATTTGGGAGCATACAAATTCTAAAAATATCGGGCGAGTCTATTTTAGTGGCCGCAGTACAGCAAACCATACCAATACGTACGGGATGGGTTATCAGTCTTCAATTTTACATTACAAATTATTTATTTATTAAAAAAAACTAAAAACTAAATCAGTCTTCAGTTTTACATTACAAATTATTTATTTTATAAAATAAAACATGTTTTAAGGCATTCGTAATTCACACGAAACATGTCGTATACCCTCAGGATAATTCGGAATGTTTTCAAATTATTTTTAAATCACTGGCATGATTCTGCAAGTAAGGTTTTGATTGGTGGACATGGGCTCCAACTGGCTGCTGTTAGATACACATGTAATAGTGGAGCTAATTTTAATTAGATTGCCTGTTTAAGTGATTCTGAACATACCGTATTTCCTATAATAAGCGCCCGGGCCCTTGTTCATTTTAAAATGGTTGCAGACCCGGCGTTTATTGGAGATCCGGACTTTATTTGTTCAAACAAAGTTTAGAAATTAAAGCTAAAAACTAAACACTTTTTATTTTATTTTATTTAGCTTAAACTTTAATTTCGAACTGAAACCAAACTTTAAACTTTAACAAAACAATGAACAAATTAACAAGTAAAGTGCCTAAATTATGCCAGGGAGTAATCAGTTTTCGTCTGTCTTACCCAGCGTTTATTGGAGGCCCGGCATTTATTAGAGGTCCGGCGTTTATTGGAGGCCCGGCACTGATTAGAGGTTCGGCGTTTATTTCATTGCAAAGTGTTACAGATCCGGCACTTATTAGAGGAAATACGGTACATAAAGTGCACGAGACAGTGGGATAACTGCCCCCATAGTGCTGGAGAAAAAACTCAAATTCGGATAAAAATTATACAGATATTCTGTCAAAATTTGCTAACTTGAGACCTTTTTACCATGTATTTCTATCATTCTATTCTCAAAATGAGTTGTAATCCATGTAAAAAAAAAAAAATAAAAATAAAAAAAATAAAAAAATAAAATAAAAAAAAATGCGTAGTGATTCGTTTGCAACCCTATATAGCTGTTTGGTAGTAATGCTAATATGAAAAAAAAAATTGTGTTATCCAGATTCGGGAAATTTTGTTTAATTCAGGCAAAAAACAGTCTTCCCCGTACACAAATGGGAGCCCGTACATCTATGTGAACAAGCCTCAAGTTACACGAACTTATATCACGGCATGATTTTTCATCTGACTAATTTGGGCACAACGGGGACTTTTCTCTTTTCTGAATTCGTTGATGTCATAACATCTTTATTTAAAAGAACATTTTAACTTGTTTATTTTGAACTTTTAAATGGCATGTTTAACAAAATCTGTATGGTCTTGAATTATTTTCAATATTACTGGAATTGGAATAACAGTGTTTTGGAATCCATATCATTTTTTTTCTTCTCACACCTACATCAAACTTTATGAAATAATGTTATTAAATTAAAATGAATTATAGAACATCATTTTCTTTCAAAAATAAAAAAATAAAAAAAAATAAAAATAAAAATAAATAAATAATAATAATAATAATAAAAAGAGTAATATATACTATACATACATGTATACAATTGTAGTAGGAAAAGCACTAAATTATAAAGATACATGTAAGTAAAACATACACACTTGCAAGAGTCCTTTTTATTTATCCACAACGTATTCTTGTTAAAAACCTGTAAAAATATTGGTTATTAAAGCTTTAGAGCAAAATGTGATAAACGCAAAGTATATGTACATTATTCCTGTTTAAATACCGCATTTCGTATTTGCGCATTTGAACAAAATTTAGAGAGGGCGGTGAAGTGCTTAATTTGCAGGTGTGTGTGTGTGTTGTGGGGTGAGGGGGAGTGATATATTTTTTAAATGGTGTGCGATTTCATGACTGAATAAGTTAATCTCTTCATAGCTCGAGTCACCTCTATAGCCCTCCCATTATAGATATGTTGTAGAGGAGGGCTAGAGGGGACCGTGTGTAATACTTCGGCAATCGTCGACGCCTCCCCTTATAGATATGTTGTAGAGGAGGGCTAGAGGGGACCGTGTGTAATACTTCGGCAATCGTCGACGACTCCCCTTATAGATATGTTGTAGAGGAGGGCTAGAGGGGACCGTGTGTAATACTTCGGCAATCGTCGACGCCTCCCCTTATAGATATGTTGTAGAGGAGGGCTAGAGGGGACCGTGTGTAATACTTCGGCAATCGTCGACGACTCCCCTTATAGATATGTTGTAGAGGAGGGCTAGAGGGGACCGTGTGTAATACTTCGGCAATCGTCGACGCCTCCCCTTATAGATATGTTGTAGAGGAGGGCTAGAGGGGACCGTGTGTAATACTTCGGCAATCGTCGACGACTCCCCTTATAGATATGTTGTAGAGGAGGGCTAGAGGGGACCGTGTGTAATACTTCGGCAATCGTCGACGCCTCCCCTTATAGATATGTTGTAGAGGAGGACTAGAGGGGACCGTGTGTAATACTTCGGCAATCGTCGACGCCTCCCCTTATAGATATGTTGTAGAGGAGGGCTAGAGGGGACCGTGTGTAATACTTCGGCAATCGTCGACTACCAAATGGTAGCCAGCTACTGTGTCTTATGTACACGTTTTTTCCTAAATCTGATACCACAGAGCTTTAATTTGATTATTCTCGAGTCCAGTCGTGACATTAAACTTACATGTTGTTAGCCAGTACCAACGTGTCACGTGGGCACACACTTTGCTCTACGTCGCCACAAGAAAGCATATACAACGCAGGTTCGTTTCGCATAGAGGCATCAGGATCTTTTTCATGTAGCATTGGTACTGGTTAACAACATGTAAGCTTAATATCATGACTGGACTTAAGAATAGTCAAACTAAAGCTCAGTGGCACCAGACTTAGGTGTGGGTGGAGTGGGGTGGAGTGGTATGGGAATATGTATTTTAGACACAGTAGCTGTCTACCATTTGGTCGTCGACGATTGCCGAAGTATTACACACAGTCCCCTCTAGCCCTCCTCTACAGTATATCTATAAGGGAAGGCGTCGACGATTGCCGAAGTATTACACACGGTCCCCTCTAGCCCTCCTCTACAGTATATCTATAAAGGAAGGCGTCGACGATTGCCGAAGTATTGCACACAGTCCCCTCTAGCCCTCCTCTACAACATATCTATAAAGGGAGGCGTCGACGATTGCCGAAGTATAATTACACACGGTCCCCTCTAGTCCTCTACAATATATCTATCGACAATTGCCGAAGTATTACACAGAGTCCCCTCTAGTCCTCCTCTACAATATATCTATCGACGATTGCCGAAGTATTACACACAGTCCCCTCTAGTCCTCCTCTACAATATATCTATCGACGATTGCCGAAGTATTACACACAGTCCCCTCTAGTCCTCCTCTACAATATATCTATAAAGGAAGGCGTCGACGATTGCCGGAATATTTCACACAGTCCCCTCTAGTACCTACCAGCCTGTAGACCGATGGCCTAACCACGACGCCACCGAGGCCGGTCAGAGCCATAACGTCGTACACCATTTCAAAAATATATCCCCCTCACCGACCCCAGTATGCATACGTACCATATACCACCACTTCGGTAGTTGCCGCGGCAATAACCAATCCACTAAGATCTTGCACCGTACAGTTCCACCATCCACCGTCTCCGGGGCCCACTTGGTTCATAACGAAATAATATTTATTCTCGTAACAGCGAACTCGATATCCTTTCTTGGATAGCTTCCTGTCTTCATAACAGCCCCATGAATTTATGAGCATCCTAGCATATTGGCTTTCGTGATAAAATGTAGTATTAAATTCCTCAGGTGTATTGCCCAACACGGCAGTAAGTACAAAACGTTGACCTATTATTGCATATTTTTCCGTTGAGAAAAAACTTATGTTCACACCTGTAAAAAAGACAAAATATATATATTACCCATATCGTACTGGCTTTGCAATTCGTGAAAATATGGTTTTCACATATCACTCGTTGATAGAAAAATCGTATTCGAAAAAACCTATGAAATAGCCTCTATTTATTTATTATCCATATAGTCTACAAACGGTCACATAAATATCGTATTTTCCCTCTATCTTTATGACATAGGCTATAATATAATACATTGAAAACTGTTATAGCACACTTCTGACGTCAATGTAGTTGCTATATGGCAGCTGCAAGCTTGCGATGGTCGTGGCTATGATATTGACATCATTCCGCGTCACTATAATTGATATGGCTGATGTTATATATAGAATACTAAATGAGCTTGCCTGTCATACCATTTTTAGGAAATGAGTGAACAGGTTTCGTATCTGACGAGCTTTCGCTCGTCAAATCCCAATACAATCTGATTAAAATTAGCTTTACTGGTCTACCAGAAGATCTAACAGCATTGCATTGACTTCCATGTCCAGATGACATTTCGTATCTAAATGTTTTAATAATTTAAATATCGACCAATCACACTTCGCCTTTTATAACGTTATTTGGGAGCATACAAATTCTAAAAATATCGGGCGAGACAGTTATGTGGCTGCCGTACCGCGAACCATACCAATACCGGGTTAAGCGACTGCTTAACTGCAAAATATATAACTCCAGGTGTTTACTTTATTTTTAAAAGAACTAAATCAATCTTCAATTTTCCATACCAAATTATTTATTTTATAAAATAAAACCTGTTTTAATGCATTGGCGAGATTAGTCTGGTCCCCGCCCCCCCCCCCCCTTCCCATCCCCCCAGCTACGGCCCTTATTAAACTTGGAACGTTTAGCCAGACGGCATCGTGTAGTTGCCACTGGATAATAAGCTAAAATTATTTACAAACAAGTTTGTTTTGTTTAATGATACCACTAGAGAACATTGATTTATTAATTATTGGCTATTGGATGTCAAACATTTGGTAATTTTGCTTACAGTCTTAGAGAGGAAACCCGCTCTATTTTTCCATTAGTAGCAAGGGAACTTTTATATGCACCGTCCCACAGGCAAGATAGCATATACCACGGCCTTTGATATACCAGTCGTGATGCACTGGCTGGAACGAGAAATAGCCCAATGGGTCTAGTGACGGTAATCGATCCCAAACCGACTGCGCACCAAGCGAGAGCTTTACCACTGGGCTATGTTCCGCGTCCAACTTATTAACAAATACTTCCTTGTTGGTTTGTAAATACACGTTTTCACGTTGGTTATGTCAATACTAAAGATAAAAATTACTGCCAATTATAAGGCTATTTCTTAAAACCTTATTAAACACCTCTTAAAGGGACATTCCTGAGTTTGCTGCAGTTTTTAAGATGTTATCGACTAACAGAGACTTTTTAACGATTGTAATTTTACATATCAAATATATTTTTCTGCATAAAATATTAGTGGCTGTATGTTAAACGTGTTTCTGATCGTTCTAATATTTGTACTAGGTTAAATTTGATTTTATTTCCTAAAATAAATTTTTTCGTACGTACCAAATTATTTAAAGACAAAATCCAGTTTGGGCTTCTTACAAATATTAAGACGACCAGAAACTCATTGAATATACAGACACTGATATTCTAAACAAGAAAATATATTTAATTAGTAAGTTTAATCTTAGAAATATTTTATTAGTCGGAAACATCTTACAATGCAGCAAACTCAGGAATGTCCCTTTAACTTTATATTTTACGTTAATTTGTTACCTTTTTTTATTTTTATGACGTTACATGATTTGAACAAATTTTTTTCCGCGTATGATAAAATGGGTTTGTGTGTGGAGTGTTTCCGAATCGTCCTAGAATAAACAGACCTTAGCTTACAAATTTAATGTTATATTACTGTAAGTAAACAGGCAGGAACAATATAAGTTGTAGAAGCATCACGAGGGGTATATGGCTTTTTATGTACCCTCTGTGTGTTCTTTTACCCCGAGCCGAAGGCGAGGGGGTAAAAGAGCACACAGAGGGTACATAAAAAGCCATATACCCTGAGAGATGCTTCTACAACGAATTTATCTTGCCGACATGTTAAACCATATAGCCAAATAATTAAAATAACGCCAGACAATAATTGTTAACAATTTATTACCGGAGGAGCCGTACCACGCGGACGCGAACGAAAGCACTTGCCAGTGACGAAAAATAGTTCCATCGATAAACGAGTTTTTAACTTCAAATGTTTGTAATACGAAATTGTCTGAAACAGATATTAATAAAAAAAACATAAAAAAAAAACACTTTTTTTTATCAGAAATGTATGTAGTAAAAAAAAAAAAAAAAATAGTGTATTTTATAGTAAAAATAAAATTAATTGTGTATACTTGATTGATTATCAATGTTATTTATAATCTAATTATTGCTTTAGCATTAACTGGGGCGGCTGGAAACTTGGAAATTACAGACGGGGTATAAGAGAATTTGGCTCCGCCCACAGAGGGATAAGGGATTTGTCCAACGGCAAACAACCAATGAGATTAAAGAATTTTACATGAAGGCGAGATAATAATCGATCACCATTGTCAGGTGTGGATTATAAGACTCCATCATATGAGGTGGTGGAAATTTCGGACTGGGACGAGACTTGCCAATCCCAACCCTCGAGACAAAATGTTTTTAAAAGCGCCTCGATAATAATTAATTATACCGCGGTTCTCACACACGAAAGTCCCTTTGATACAGACATTTTGAGGTATGACGCTATGGAATTGAATGCAACAACAGTCAACAGTTGGGGGTATGGCGGGGGGTGGGGGGGGAGGGATCTCTTACAGTATTACTATTAAGATAAAAGTAATTAATTTTGTCAAAAGGTTAACTTAAAAAAAAAAAATCTGCAACAAAATTTGGATATGGCGCCATATATACCCGTTTTACCCTCTGGCAGAAACCCTGTGGTCATAATTACCTAATCTATACCTCTACAATGTTGATTATGATAGATTAATACATACATACGTCCATAAATATATACTCTTCAAAAGAAGAAACGCAAAACCACATTGTCGTAACATTTGGAAAATTGATTTAATTATTGAATGGTGAGTCCGATAATTACCAAATGTTGCAGGATTGTTCACAATTCACTCTAGTCCATTGTGAGTAAGTGATAGGACACACCACCAAGGTCAAGGTCATCTGGAGTCAATACCGGGTGTGGCCTCCGCGTGTGTTGACAACTGCCTGGCACCGCCTGCCCATTGAAGCAACCAGAGTACGGATGACGTCCCGGGGGATGGTGGCCCACTCGGCCTGCAAGGCTGCTGCCAGCTCGGGCAGGGTCTGGGGCTGTGCTTGTCGCTGTCAGAGGCGTCGGTCCAACTCGTCCCATAGATGCTCAATTGGGTTCAAATCCGGTGATATCGATGGCCAAGGAAGGACATTAATGTTGTTGTTTTGTAGGAAAGCCGTTGTGAGACGTGCTGTGTGAGGCCTGGCGTTGTCATGTTGGAACACTGCGTTGGCGTTGGCCATAACTGGAACGATGTGTGGCCGGAGGATCTGGTCAATGTAGCCCTGTGCATTCAGGTTGCCCTGCACGTGGACCAGGTCAGTTCTGCCAGTGTGTAAGATGGCTGCCCACACCATGACACTACCCCCGCCGAATCTGTCCACTTCCTGCACGCAGTT
Organism: Gigantopelta aegis; assembly: GCF_016097555.1. Classification (NCBI taxonomy): domain Eukaryota; kingdom Metazoa; phylum Mollusca; class Gastropoda; order Neomphalida; family Peltospiridae; genus Gigantopelta; species Gigantopelta aegis. Next base: position 21,505,570 of record NC_054703.1, on the reverse strand, counting down.
TGCCGCATAACGTTCACCACGACGCCTATACACGCGACATCTTCCATCATGACGTCGGAGCAGAAATCGGGACTCGTCACTGAACCACACCGGTCTCCATCGCAGTTGAGGCCATTGTCGATGAATCTGGCACCACTGCAGTCGGAGTCGACGGTGTTGTGGTGTTAAGATGACACCTCGAACTGGACGTCTGGCACGAATTCCTACCTCACATAGGCGGTTCCGTACGGTCTGGTCGGATATCCTGCGCAAACCTGGTATTGCTGCGGCTGTGGAGGTGGCAGTAGTCAATCGTTTCCGAAGGTGGCGTACCCGGATGTAGCGGTCCTGCCCGGGGGTAGTGACCCGTGGTCGACCGGATCTAGGGAGGTCACGTGTTGATCCATGTTGCTGGTAACGGTCCCACAGTCTGGAGATGGTGCTTGGGGACACATGGAATGCCCTGGCAACGGCCGTTCTGGATTCGCCTGCGTCTAGTCTGCCGATGGCATTGTTTCTCTGCGGTTCACTGAGACGTGGCATGTCCTGGATTGTCAACTGTCGGCCAGATACAGAGGCCAGGCAAGCGAACACCCTGCACTTTTATACTGTCGGTGTTCATGTTGCACGTGCAGACAACGCACGTGCAGTGGTGACATGGTTTGCACGTGGCTGCGTTTTTGCGAATATTCACATTTTGGAACTTTATTGTACAGTAGCTGCGTTTTATCGAATGTAACCGTAGGAATGTGTTTGAGACATGCAATGACCTTATATTCACAAAGCATGAACCGGTAGGAAACATAAAATCGGAGTTATAACCCATTTGTACCCTTTTGCGTTTCTTTTTTTGAAGAGTATAGAACATACATACATATCTGTATCCGTATCGTTTTATGTATTATTATATACATGTGTATAGGAACCTAAACGCAATAAGATGTGTCTTGTGATGTCATACACTCACTGTAAAGAAGATTTGGAATTGGACAAGCCTTTGAAAGCATAGCTTTCGACGAATTATAGTTTAAAGGGACATACCCTAGTTTTTAAACATAAAGGCATATATGTTTTACTATTAGAGCCGTTTTGATAACTGAAATCATACATTACTTAGATTGTATTGTTTAGAGTATCCAGTTCCGTACATTCGAAGTGTTTTTTGTCATCTTGGTGTGTTTAATGTCACAAAATGCATTTCTCATATTTTTTAAAACGCAGGTGCGTCTGAGAAGTAACAGTTATGGAGACGACTTTTAGTTTATTTTCAGAGGGTATATTTCACCATTTCAAAGTCACAAACTCATGTTTCACTCAATTGTAACTAATTTATCCAAATGTATTACAGGTTTGTAGATTTTTACACGTTGAAACTAGGGTGTGTCCCTTTAAAATGTCTCATACATATAGCTTCAGACGAGTTTCAAACAGCTGTCAAGTAGCTCGAGTGTGTGTAATACTTCGGCAATCGTCGACTACCAAATGGTAGCCAGCTACTGTGTCTGAATTACGCATTCCCCTCTACCTCCTCTAGCAGAAACACTGATGTAAGTTTAATGTTATAATTCGACTCGGGAATAATCGAACTATAAGTCACTGTCTATGAAAAAAAAAAAAGCTGGCTACCATTTGGTCATCGACAATTGCAGAAGTATTACACACAGTCATCTCTAGCGTTATTCTCACATATAATACATTAACGCTAGATGACACTCGAGCTACTTCCAAAAAGCCTGGAATATTACTTATACAGAGGCTTTTTATAACCGGCCTCGGTGGTATTGTGGTTAAGCCATCGGACATAAGACTAGTAGGTACTGGGTTCGCAGCCCTACTGCTGCTGCTAGCAATACTACTACCACTACTACCACTGCTACTACTACAGGTACCACTGCTACTAATACCATAAGGAAATCGTGCTTGAACCTTAATTGGATATATATACGGTAAGCACGAAAGTAAGTTGAAATGAAATGAAATGAAACGAAATGAAATTAAATGAAATTAAATAACACCTGGAAAGAAGCCATTATGTTCCAATCTTAAGAGTAAAATAAAACAATTCTAATAATAAAATAGTGCATTATGAAATTTACCTGCTTCAGACTGGTCAGCCATTAGGATTATCACCACCGTAAAGATGATGCAGAACTTTGAGAAAGTCATACCTGTCAATAATGCTGAAATGCAAATAATAATCATCATCATCGTCATTGTTGTATAAAATATTACAGAAGTGATAACTGTATTTGAAAAAAAGGTAAAACATAGTACATGTATCAAGTTTGTTTTGTTTAACGACACCACTGGAGCACATTGATTTTTTAATCGTCGGCTACTGAATGTCAAACATTTGGTCATTTTGACATATAGTCTTTTTTAGTAGTTAGGGGCAGGACGTAGCCCAGTGGTAGAGCGCTCGCTCGATGCGCGATCGGTCTGGGATTGATCCCCGTCGGTGGGTCCATTGGGCTATTTTTCGTTCCAGCCAGAGCACCACGACTGGTATATCAAAGGCCGTGGTATGTACTACCCTGTCTGTGGGATGGTGCATATAAAAGATCCCTTGCGGCTAATCGAAAAGAGCAACCCATGAAATGACCACAGCGGGTTTCCTCTCTTAACCATATGTTTGATGCCATATAACGGTGAATAAAATATGCTGAGTGTGTCGTTAAATAAATCATTTCTTTCTTTTTTTAGTAAGTAGCAAGGGATCTTCATATGTACCATCCTACAGACAGGATGGCACACACCACGGCCTGTGATATACCAGGCGTGGTGCACTGACTGTTACGAAACATAGAATCAGTTTCAGCCAGGACTTTTACAAGGTAGGACATTCGTTTCTTTAATTAGAAAGTGGTCGAACACTAAAGTCCGAACCAAAATGTTAACAACTACGATAAATTGCTCTCCTACTTTTATTTTTCGTTAGATTTCACCCACATTTTGTCCAGACAGAAATCTAGAAAAAAACATTACAATGACACAGATTCCACATACTAGATGATAACCATGTCAGCTATATCGACTTCGCTGAGATCGCATTGGCAAAAAGCATGTAAGTTTGTGCTGGCTGCCATTTTGACTTTTTATGGAATATTCTCAGAGGGGTGAAAGGATATGACTTAATCTAAAAACGTCATAACATGTTATGATATAAAAGCAAACGTGATGACGTCATATTACTTTTTTAGTATTATTTGTTTGTTTAAAGATATCACTAGAGATCATTGATTTTATATTATTTGTATCACATACTTTGGAGGCTTTCATCCCTCTTGAAAATTATTCCATAAAAAAGCAAAATGGCAGACGGCAGAAAACTGCATGTATTGTCCTATGCTATCTCAGCGAAGTCAATACTGGCGAGATCGTAACAGTCTCATATGTGGAATCTGTGTCACTGTAATGTTTTTTTCACAACTTGTGTCTGGATAAAAATTTTGGGGAAATGTAACAGTATTTAAAGGTAGGAGAGTAATTTATTGTAGGGCAACGATCCCAGTATTCGACCACTTAAGAAAGAACGGATTATAACGTGTTCATTCTATTGACATTTGTTAATATTTGTTTTTCTTCGTAAATACTTACTGGCAATGCTATTCATTGAATATACCCACATTTTGTTCATGCGGTAGGCTATACGCTAACTAGAGTAGGTTTGAGTGCCGCAAGGAACAGTATGCAGTATTCGACCAGCTGACCCAGTATTCGACCACTTTCTAATTAACTAATAAAACTAAACTTTGAAGTTTATTTTATAGTAAATGCAGCATATATAAAACAACTAAATCCAAAAAGTGTTGATTTTAACAACTGTAACACATATGCATGCATTTACGCACGCACGCACATGCTTATATACACATTCACACACGCACACATACTTTCTGATAAACAGTCTCTTTGGTCATATCTCAATTTACAGATGATATTAGACTGAAAATAAAATAAAACATAATTCTGTAAGTCCTGACAAACAGCACCAAAAGACATAAAAGTAGTAAATTTGTATCCTCTAGCTTTTCTATTCGTCGAATACTGGGGCAACCCTTTCTATCATGTCATTATTTGATCACGTGGTCACGTGATTGAAATTATAATGACTGACGTCACATTGCACTGCCAGCTCCATTTGATTATAAATAAAAACCTTAACGACATTTTCAAAGATTTCAAATGGATTTAAAGTATTGCAAATGTTCACGGGATGTTGGATGGTGTAATAGCATGCTATAAAAATGGCCGACGTTCATATTATCACTATAGCCGATGAATATATACTTACGTTCATTCACATGGTTATCGTCTGCTATTGCGTTTCCGGAAGAAAGAATGTTCACCCTGTCGCATATGCTCAAAATACGCTAGGAAAATCTCTATACTATTCAGTTTAAACGAGTATGGTAATTGATTACATACACTGGTCGAATACTGGGTACTGGTCGAATACTGGGGTCACTGCGCTAGTTGTTAACAATTTGGTTCGGACTTTAGCTGGGTCATCTGATCTGGTAGATCATTGAACACTGTTCGCTGCGGAACTCAAACGTAATCTGCATATAGCCTACACAATTTAGATCTACTTCAGGAATAGCATTGGCAGTAAGTAAGTACGAAGAAAAACAAATATTTGCAAATGCCAATAAAACGAAAAAGTGGTCGAATACTGGGGCTGTTGACCGTATCAAAAACAACATGGCGGCCTTAACGCCGTGAACGTAGTTTTATCATTAGGCCTATGTATTACAGTTTTAGTTATTTCTGAACCGAATATTTTTAAACTTACACACATGAATGGTCTTTTTCTTTGTTTTTGTTAGTTCTAAAACACTTTCAGTTTTCTTCTTGCGTCAGGCCAAACTGAAATTATTTACAAAAAAACATTGATTTTGATGATGGGACGGACTTTTTATAGACGTCTTGGACATGGTATAGATTATTACACGATAACTGTACATAAGTACTGTTAAACGAGTTGTATTGTATTGGGCATTGTCAAAAATAGAGTGGCTGGTCAAATGTTTCATTCACTGCTTCGACCAATTATAATTAAATTTGATTTAGCATGTAAAAACCTCACCTTATCATTCCATAGTCTCCTTCCACCGTTTTCCTTTATTAAACCACGATGACGTCATAACGACGTCTTACTTGAGGTTTCCGGTTATGACATACCTTGGAACTTGGAGCATGTCGTTAAAGTGACAGACATTTAAAAAAAAAAATATTTTAAAAATACCACGACCTAGTTTTTACTATTATAACCGTTTTAGATAATTGAAGTGTTTCTGGTCATCCTAGTTTTTCTAACACCACGAAATGCATTTTTAATCATTTTAAAAACGCAAGTACCTCTGAGAAGTACATTATGGAGACGAGCTCAATAGTCCGTCACACACTGACAGGGAACGCAGTTTTTCATGTCGTGGAAGATACTACACGTTATTTATTTCTGATCTGACTGTTAAATTGGACACTAAAAAAAGTGTTTTGTTTTGGTTTTGTTTTTGTTTGTTTGTTATTTTTGTCTTAATTGTTATTGTTGGGGGGGGGGGGGGGGGGGTATTATAATTTCCAGAACACTTTTACCTTTCATCATATGTCAAACCAAACTAAAATTATTTACACCACCACCCCCCACCCCCCCCCCCCCCCAAAAAAAAAAAAAAACAACACATTTTTGTAGGACTATATAGTCTACTTTTTAAGGATCTTATTTCGTGATCGCAGCTGCCATACTAAGTAAACACTTTCATTATTTTAAAGAATGACCCTCCTCAATGTGAATTATTGCCAGTGTACCCTCACAGTGCGCCACATTCTATATTGGTGGAATGGAAACATCTACACAAATTTTAAAAATGTACATACCTTAATATTCGTATTGTATTGTGTAAAACGTTGTTGTTTTGGGTTAGGCTTTTTTACTTAATTATTATATAAGTTTGATTTTTTTTTTTTTTTTTTTTTTTTTTTTCATTCCCGTTCATATACTTATCTTTGTTTGACACTCAATTGTTGATGTGTATTTTTGTGCTAGGTAGCGACGAGACGTAGCCCAGTGGTAAAGCGAGTTGCTTGATGCGCGGTCGGTTTGTGATCGATTCCCGTCGGTGCGCTCATTAGGCTATTTCTCGTTGCAGCCAGTGTACCACGACTCAGGCTGGTATATCAAATACCGTGGTATTTACTATCCTGTCTGTGGGATTCTACATATAAAAAATCCCTTGCTGCTAATGGAAAAATGTAGTGGGTTTTGTCTCTAAGACTATATAAAAAAATACCACATATTCGACATCCAACAGCCGATGATTTATAAATCAATGTGCTCTAGTGGTGTCGTCAAACAAAACAGACTTTTAACTTTATGAGACGATTACACACTGTCTGAGAGCTGGCAAAGAAAGCTGTTTACAAATACAGCATTTTTATTCCCCTGAATCAGTTAATAAAAATGTTCACTTTCCTCATGGAAATTTGGCCTACTGCTGCTATCGTTTTCCTTTTGACGCAAACGGACTATATACATGGTTATTATTATAAATGGTTGTTAATCAACAAAGATTTTTTATTTTCGCTGTGCAGTTAAATTGGAGGACTAGTTGAATTTGAGAAGGGCCAGTAAGATTTTTCTTCAACTGGCCCTGCTGGCGACCATGGATTCCATGTTAATTTCAACCATGTTTGTCTGTCTGTGGGTGTGTGTGTGTGTGTGTGTGTGTGTGTGTGTGTGTGTGTGTGTGTATGTGTGTGTGTGTATGTGTGTGTTTTTGTGTGTTTTGTGTGTTGTGTTTCGTGTGTGTTTGTTTATGTTTATCTCTATATACATGTTTTATACGTGTGTTTTTTTTTATTACTTTAATTCTTTTGTTTTGTTTCGTTTTGTTATTATTTTTTTGTTGTTTTTTTATTATGGGGGGGGTATAGGTTGTTGAATGAATTTTTTTGACACCCCAGGGGGGGTTATGATATGGTAACAAATAATTAGTGATGATTCAATATAAAAATTTCAAAAACGTTAAAGAACTGTCAAAATCATTATATCACAGAATTTTTTACTGAAAAAAAAATCAATTTTGTGCTGTAATACAAATGTTACACCCCTGCACCAATACAGCAAAGGGGTAATAAACAAATACAAATACATAATATAAATAATAAATGAATAAATAAATAAATAAATAAATACTCAGTAATAATAAATAATAATAAATAAATAAATAAAAATGCATATATGCCAATAAAATACACAAGCTAATGGGACGTACTCGCACACGCACCCACACATATACACATACATACATTACTTAGTGTACAAATAAAATATATAGGATGTGTAAATGCTTTACACTCTGTGCAGCCTTGTGAGGCACAGTATTACCATGAGTTATAATATATAGACTCCTGGAGAAATAGTATAATATCATAAGTAACTGATATATTTATGCAATAATTGAAAACTATGGACTCATGTTAGGGTTTCAGAAAGGGTATGGTACATGAACCATTTGGTTAAAACAAATATCAATATTGTTTTTACTAAAATAGATATGTTTTTCTACATAGTATCTTGGTGGTGGTGGTGGGGGGGGGGGGGGGGGGGTATCTTTAGAATCCGAGGAATCCCTTCCGGTACGTTTGTAACATTCGGCCACATGTCATCCCCCCCCCCCAAAAAAAAAAAGAAGAAGATGGATTTTTTGGATCCGCCACTGGCAACTGAGGTGGAGTGTTGATGAATAGACGGTTTTAGTGTTCTCAGTGGGGTTTTACAACGTTGTCTTTGTTGTTATTGATGTTTTGGTACTATTTTTTAGAATATCAATGTTTTATTTGTTTGCCAACTGACAACTAGAAACAGGGGTACAAACCTATTTGGGGTTTTTTCGAAGTTTCAACATTCACGACTTTCCTGGACTTCAGAAAATCACTTGGTGTCTGTTTTGATGATGTGCATGTAACATTAGGCGCGGATCCGAGGAGGGGGGGGGGGTATCAAAAGAAAATATTGCTGTTTTGCGAAATAAAGAACAGCAGGTTAGTATTATATGTTTTGACATCGTGGTTATTTGGCGAGGTCTAGATAACGGTGTACCGGCGAGCTTCAGCGAGTCCTTTATACCGTTATCGAACCGAGCCAATTTATCATGTAACCCCTTTCATGTTATATATATTTTTAAATATGTTTCAGTCGAAAGCGGTATAGAAACTATTAGATTTATCGTATAGAATCTATTACCGGAAGTCGGACAATGGCAGGTGCCCGAAAGCATCTTGGGAATGGTATAGCTAGCCTAAAAGTTATGTTTCCAAATTTTAAATAATATACTTTGATTATATTTCAAAGTCTGTTGTATCACAATATTAAAAATTTTGTACCTTTTTTCTGTGAAAATAAGCTTAAGTTTATGCGTGACCTGAAGAAGATCTACTGTTCCAATGTATAGAGGGTTACGCGTCATACTAGATTACCCACGATCCATAGCGGTCGGCCATGTTGGAAGGCATCAACACTTAATAATAGCTAGGCCTACTTGTTGAATCTTTTTGTTAGTTGTCATTCGTCCTTAACCAACATAATGCCGACTACTTGTGGCATTGTCAGTTGTAATGCCCGCTACGGGAGAAACAATAAAGGATTTTTTTTAGGCTTCCTAGCATTATCGCGCGTCAAGGTGAAAATACTAGTGAAAGATGGAGGCTTTGGCTAGGTTACTTGGCTTTCAGCTATAAACCGATCGGACCTAGGACATGTCCTATTGATTATCTTATAACAAAAACTGACAGTTCAAACCCAGTTTTTGATAAAATTGTGTTGTATGTGTTGTATTGATAAGAAAACTGCAGACGTGTTTTTTGGTGAGTTCGTCATACTTTGTAATAAGTACACGTATAGTTCACAGTTTTATAATTAAATTCAATGTTCATAAATCCATCACCAGTGATACTAAATACCTGTACATATGCACAGTAGTTTGTATTCGAAAAGTTATTTTCTTTTAGTTTTATTAGCACATTTCACTTTCTTCACTGCCACTCCCTTCCTATAGTCAATACAATACCACTTTCCAGTGGGTGCTTTCTTTAATTCCATACAAGAAAAATGAAACCATTCAAATGGCTTGTGGGGACAGTATGCTGTATCGCATGCGATCATTGGTGAATCATTAGCAGAATCATCGCAAATACACTATAGTGCTGGATCTTCATCTGATTTGTCAAGTGTAGCACCATAATTGATGGATCAGTCGGCAGTTCTGGTATACAGTCTTTGAGCAAAGTACTCTGAGGATTTTTCATTTTCCACATTAAAACTTGTGTCAAGTGACTGGACAGCAGTTGATACTTTTTTCTTGCTCACCAGCTGTTTACATTTGTCGACCTGGTTATTGGTATCTGTCATGGTAGTATCTTTCCTGCTAAAATGCTGACCCACAAGTTCTGTCATGTGACGTAGGTAAACAAAAAACTATGTCAGACTTCTCTGCAATAGTTTCCCAAAGCTCGGAGCAGGGTTCAATCCTCTGGATAAAAATATAATTACTATAAAGTCACAGTAATCAAAATTACAAACATGCAACAGTGAATGCACTTGGTAAGAATATGGATGGTTTCTCTTCAGCTAAAGACTGCCGTCAACCGTTTTTTCCATCTGTTATGCCGTTATCTTTCATACAGTATGCACATATTATTTCAATACATCCAAGACACCAGCAATCGCATTCCACTAGGCCATCTGGTGAATCACCAAAATGTGGTTATTTTGAACTCGGAATTTTTCCACAAGTACTTATTTGAACATTATGGTGATCTGTTCTCGCCTGTTCCGGTCTTGCTGTCAAATCGTGTTGACATCCCAATCTAGGTGCTGCAGTAGAGAAGTTTGCCTCAACTAGATAACAGATGGATCCCAACAAGCTCATAGATGGCTTGTCACATGAAGTACTACAAACTGCCTTCATTCGACAAGCTATGACCCGACTGGTTCGAAATCTATGCCACAGTTTCGAACTGGCCTGTTCTTTGGTGGCCAGTTCAACATTAATAATCACTTCTTCCTCTGTGACAGTAATTTCCTTAACCAGTAACTTGCATTGGGTTATTATTTCAGATTTGGATGCAGACTGAAAGTCATCTGAATAAATCTGATTTAGGATAACAGGATATTTGGGTTCGAGTTCCTTTGGAATATAGCATTAATTGTACTCTCTTCTTACAGCCACGCATGTTGGTTTTTCGTCCTTAATTGCATTGAAAAATACATCAAACTCTGCTGATGTGGCCCCATGAATTATCTTTTTTGAATGAGCTGTTGATTCCGTTGCTTTTTTCGGTGGAGGCTGATCTACCTCCTCATCCAGCGGGTTTTTTTTTTGTTTTTTTTAAAGTTCTTAAAGTGGTGCATAGTCAACAGAAGTTCGTGATGCAGGCAACATTCAGTAGGCTGGTTTCTGTGTCACAGTGCTGCTTTCCCTTAACCTCACACTGGCTTCAGTATAAAATAACGTGGATGCCACATGAGAAAATGATTCGCCATGTCCTGCTTTACAATTACACTGGGCACAAAGAACTTTACCAGCTTTACCGAAAATAATCCACGAATAAAGCTATGTGTCACTAAGCCGTTGTGAATGCATCATCCTTGCACGTATCATATGGACTGAATTATGGATGTAAACACCAACATCCCTCACCCAACCACACACAAAACGGTCATATGCAGGGTTTCTGCCAGAGGGTAAAACGGGTATGGCGCCATCCCCAAAATATTATTTTTTAAGTTAACATTTTGACCAAATTAATGATTCGTATCATTATTGTATGATTTTCTTAACACTAACCCTAAATGTAATCTATTTTCTTTGTGGGGGAGGCCCACCATACCCCCTGTTGACTGTGGTTGCATTCAATTTCATAGCGCTATACCCAACAATTTCTTTCTGGCAGAAACACTGATATGCATCCAAAGTTTTATAATTCTTGAAGTCCAGCGTATAAAAAGTGTTTGGCTAAAAATCAGATAATTTATCAGATCTGCATACGTAAATGTCGGATAGAACTGGGGGTCCTGAAGCCATTTTCCATTAGCGATTTTGTACGAATTCTGCTTCGCAATATATCCAGTTTTTTCATATCTACTCTTTGTCGTCTTATCCAGTGTATCAAAATAATCCTGCATGTTATCAAAATAATGCTAACAGTAAAAAGAAAATATTTAAAAGGAGGTAAGTTATAAATCTAACTGCGAAGCTCGTATTTGTATACAACAATGAAACGCTATTGTTTGCCTTCCACGATGGCCGGCCGCACAGAGGTATGGGTAATATTGCTATTTTTAGCACATATCGCGGTACCCTCTATACATTTTTTTTAGGAAGCTACTTGCTTTTTTGTTTCAAAATGTTTAATTCAAAACGCTGGCTAGTTCCGAATGGGTGCGAATAAGGGGAAATTGAAAACTATGAGGTAATTTGATGTTACAGGATGTATACTACCAGATCAAATCCCATGTACGACAGTAGTAACACATGTGGCTAAAACTCCTACCTGCAGCGTATCAATCGACATAATAAACGCCACGGATATAAATACTACCCTTAAAGTGAATCAGAAAAAAATGGCGAGGGGGGTGAAGCTACTCATTTCAGAGATAACGGGTAGGGGTTATGGCTACCCTAGTTCCGCACACAATTCAGGCCCGTACGCAGAATCTTTTTAAAATCTACAATGCAGGAGATGCATTTTCTTGCATTCTATGAAGTAAATTTGCCTCAAAATATCTTTTACACATCCACGGACGGACCTCAGCAGACCCCTCGCACCCCCACCCCCCCACCCTCTGCGTACGGGCCTGCAATTTGAGTACTTTTTTTTTTTTACAGGTACCCCATACATGTTTCAAGCACACGGCTACTTGACACAGTGGTACGAGATGAAATAAAATTGCATACATTTTTTTTCCAGATGAAACTATTTTTTTTACAAGCAACACACTCACATTTATCACCAATCACAGGACTTGTGGTGTTCACTTCTCTATCAAAAGTTACACCTCGAACTTTGACCCAGCCGGAGGTTATTTTGTTTAGTACTACCTACAGGAAGTGTACATTTTATATGTATTTATGCAGTTCAACCATTATTGTTGTAAATGGATGTATGAAAAATGAGAAAACGACCTACCTGAAAGTTGAGCAAACATCCGTCATGCGCACAACTCATTTCCTAGTGACATGATAACACTTTGAATTATCAGGTAGGGGTTATCAGGTCAATAGGAAGCATGGTTGCATGATAAATGCTGATATCAGGTTTCTTTGTGATATTGACTTGACTATTACATTTATTTCTGACAAAACCCACGTTGAGAGGGTACACGTTTTAAAATTGTAATAAAATATTTTCACTTTATAAATGAAATGAAATATTGTTCATATGTGAAAGGGTATGAACTATTTTCGTGGGGTTTTTGGGGGTTTTTTTTGTTGTTGTTTTTCTTTTCTTTTCATTTTAATAATATTTTGCAATAGTTAATGGGTTTTTTTCAAATTACACAAACAAATTGATAAAGTCACATTTATTTCCGAGCATTTAGGAACGTAATATTATGTCCATTATTTACGGCCATAATTCCGAATTAAACAAATAAATTAATTAATGTTTAACGACATCCCAGCCCGACGACAAATATATCGGCTATTGGATGTCAAACTATTGGATGTAAAAACAAAAAAAATTAATGTGAATAGCAATATAAAATTTTAAAGTTCATATAAAACACAGTGTAAAATGCTGTGAAAAAAAAAGAAGAAAATTCTTAAACACCCGTTGCTGAGAACATCATTCGTTATTTTTGATAACACATACTTGTTAACACATACACGTGCGATAACATTTTACAGACATACGACTGGCTGTTCCTAGGTGATGGCCAGGTCATCAATGCCATACCATCCAATGAAGAAAGAGCACGGTTGAATTGATCACTCTGTGACATTTTTTTAATATTATTTTTTATATTTTCTTTATTGACTGAGCTAAAAGCTCATCAGTACAGATTAATGATATATACATACATGTAAACAGTGGTGATGTACATACAAGTTAACCTGACTTGTCTGTGACGCACAAGTTAACTATAAGCGCTAGGGCTATACATAGGTTTTAGTTGGCAAAGGTGTTTAAATTTATTTTAAAACTGTTTTCTGAAGATATACATGTAAGAAATATAATACTACATTCGTGTCCGTTAGAAAGAAAGAAGTGTTTTATTTAACGACGCACTCAACACATTTTATTTACGGTTATATGGCGTCAGACATATGGTTAAGGACCACACAGATTTTGAGAGGAAACCCGCTGTCGCCACTACATGGGCTACTCTTCCGATTGGCAGCAAGGGATCTTTTATTTGCGGTTCCCACAGGCAGGATAGCACAAACCATGGCCTTTGTTGAACCAGTTATGGATCACTGGTCGGTGCAAGTGGTTTACACCTACCCATTGAGCCTTGCGGAGGAGCACTCACTCAGGGTTTGGAGTCGGTATCTGGATTAAAAATCCCATGCCTCGACTGGGATCCGAACCCAGTACCTACCAGCCTGTAGACCGATGGCCTAACCACGACGCCACCGAGGCCGGTCGTGTCCGTTAGATACCATTTACTCTTACAACTCGCTTTCGCTCATGACAGTGGGATAGTTGTTAACTGTTAGTTGTTAAATGTTAGTTGTTAACTGTTAGTTGTTAACTGTTAGTTGTTAGTGAGAGAGAAGATGGTGTTATGTTCTTACACCTACCCACTGAGTCGTTAAAACTCGCTCTGGGTGGGAGCCGATAACGGGCTGCGAACCCGGTACCTACCAGCCTTATGTCCAACGGCTTAATCACGACACCACCGAGACCGGCCACTCAATTAAAAGCTATTTCATGCTGTGTTATTATTTCCAGTCAGTCACATGTTAAATATGGCGGGGAATATGCGTTAGTGAATGCACTGTATGTAGGCCTACTATGGCAGTGCACAATGTGTCGGCTTGGGTGACGTATTTCGCCCGCAGAATCCAGAAGGTTCATCTAGGCCTATGGTTTGGAGGTCATAGCTACAACATGGTATTTGATAATTTTAATACCAGGATTATTTTGTATGTAAAACTGGCATTTCATGACATTACAGCTACCTTTGAATAGCTCGGAAACGCCAACATCCAAACGTTGGATGACTTTCGTGAGTATGATGTGTTTTTTCTCCCATTCCACCAGTGCCGGAGATATCAAATATAATCAATGTTTGGGGGAAAATTGTCAGCACTTCCAATATTGGCATGTTTAGCAAAGTGTTTTGTAAGGTGGTTATGTCATGATTTGACCATTCATTATCAATCTGATTAAAATTAGCTCTACTGGTCTACCAGTAGATCTAACAGCATTGCGTGGACTCCCATGTCCAGGTGACATTTCATCTATTTAAATATTACAATTTATATGACAATTTAAATATCGACCAATTACACTTCGCCTTTTATAGCGTTATTCGGGAGCATACAAATTCTAAAAATATCCGGCGAGACTATTTATGCAATAGGCGAACTTGTTGGTATATTTCAACTTTAAAAAACAGGGTGAAAAGTGCAGTAATAAACTCTGGATTATATACTGGTATAAACAGATTTTATGGCTATACCATCACGTTTTTTTTTTTCGTTTTTTTTTTTTTTCGTTTTTTTTCTTCTTTTTTTTCGACTTAACCGGTCTCGGTGGCGTCGTGGCAGGCCATCGGTCTACAGGCTGGTAGGTACTGGGTTCGGATCCCAGTCGAGGCATTGGATTTTTAATCCAGATACCGACTCCAAACCCTGAGTGAGTGCTCCGCAAGGCTCAATGGGTAGGTGTAAACCACTTGCACCGACCAGTGATCCATAACTGGTTCAACAAAGGCCATGGTTTGTGCTATCCTGCCTGTGGGAAGCGCAAATAAAAGATCCCTTGCTGCCTGTCGTAAAAAGAGTAGCCTATGTGGCGACAGCGGGTTTCCTCTAAAAACAGTGTCAGAATGACCATATGTTTGACGTCCAATAGCCGATGATAAGATAAAAAATCAATGTGCTCTAGTGGCGTCGTTAAATAAAACAAACTTTACTTTACTTTACTTTTTTTTTTCGACTTGAAACGAATTTTATATACAATTTTATATTGAAATTAGTTTCCGGCATACTTCGTAATTCACCCGAATCATTTCGTATACCCTCGGCATAATCACGAATATTTTCAAATTCTTTTCAAATCACTGGCATGATTTTGCAAGTAACGTTTTGATTGGTCGAATGAATAGTCAACTGGACATGAGCTCCAACGGGGTGCTGTTAGATCCACATGTAATAGTAATTAACCAGTGGAGCTAATTTTAATTAGATTGATTCACTATCTGACATCTCTCCTGAAGAACCGAGGGCTGGATTTAGCGCTGTGTTCCTGTCTGTGGGAAAGTGCATATAAAATATTTCATGTTGCTAAATGAAAAATGTAGCGGTTTTCCTCTGATGACTATATGTGTCAGAATTATCAAATTAACCGATGGTTAATTAAACAATGTGAACGTAACTTTGTATATTCACTGCAAGTAAACGTAACTCTTTTTCTCTCAAAAATAATTTTTTTAAATACTTATATTCTTCAGTATAGTTAATAGGCCCCTACCAAAAGTCCGGCATCCATTTTATATATATATTTTTTCATTATTATTATTTATTATTATTATTATTTTTTTTTTTTTGTGTGTGTGACTTTAGTCGAAAAGATGAGACTTGAGTCTAGTCAGCAGGTGGCCTAAAGTTAAGTAAAAAAACACACCCACAGACACAACTTAAGTCTAAGTAGGTTGATGAATATTACTAAAAAAAAAATGTATGCAACTTATGTCAAAATCGTAAAAACTTAAATGTTTTTAGCTGACTTTAGTCTTTTTTTGTGACTTAAGTTACTTGTTAAATTTAGGTCCAGAAACACTTCAATTGTATGGAAATGAATAACCTAAACAATAAAAGGTGAATCATATCTGATTTCAATGATCTGAAAAAAAATAATAATAATAAAAAAGAATTAAAAAAAAAATCACTAGGGACTGTCAGAATGTAGGCCTATATGATGGCCAAAAACGTTAAGTATGACGTCATTATGACGTCATCGTGGTCGGCGGAAGGAGACTATGGAATGATAAGGTGAGATTTTTACATGCCAAATTTAATTTAATTATAATTAGAAGAAGCAGTCAATTTGACCAGCCACACTTTATTTTGACCATGCCCGGTGCTGCATAGGTATATATAATACAACTCAACTCGTTCAACAGTACATATGAACAGTTATAATGTAATCATAATTATACAAATCCAAATGATGAAATGTGGCCTACGCCAGTTCCAGATTATTTCACACAAAAATGAGCGCGTATGAACTAACTAATAATAATAATCAGAGGCGGATCTAGGGTGGGGGAACAGGGGCCTGCCCCAACCCCCCCCCCCCCCAATTTTGCGAGTTATAATTTTATTTTATAGGCCTAGGCCTATTAATTTAAAAATGTTTACGATCCCCCTCCAAACCTCCCCCAAAGTTCCCTTGGCATTCCGCCTCGTGTCATTGGGCCGCCACCCAATCCCACCTCCACCCCCAAATGTATTTTCTGGATCGGCCACTAATAATAATAATAATAATAATAATAATATAATGCTTCGTAATTACCATAATCAACCATATAAATGAACGGATA
Source organism: Gigantopelta aegis (assembly GCF_016097555.1). NCBI lineage: Eukaryota > Metazoa > Mollusca > Gastropoda > Neomphalida > Peltospiridae > Gigantopelta > Gigantopelta aegis. Next base: position 21,488,814 of record NC_054703.1, on the reverse strand, counting down.
GTCCATCCCACAGGGAACGCCTTTTTTCATATTATGAAATTTAGGCTCACTACAAGTTATTTATTTCTGAGCCAATTGATTTGTAAATTGCACACAAACATAGTATTTTTATGTTATTTCCAAAACATTTTTACTTTTCGTCTTACATCAAACCAAACTGAAAAAACCACACATTTTCATAGAATAATGTGACGGACTATAGATGTACATTTGACAATATACGTTGTAGAAGTATCACGAGGAGTCTGTGGTGTTTTGTACCCTCTGTGTGCTATTGTTATCAAGATTAACCTCGAATGCAAGTGCAAGCACAAGCCAAGGTTAATCTGGCGAAGGCATTAGCCTAACCGGCCTCGGTGGCGTCGTGGTTTGGCCATCGGTCTATAGGTTGGTAGGTACTGGGTTCGGATCCCAGTCCAGGCATGGGATTTTTAATCCAGATACCGACTCCAAACCCTGAGTGAGTGCTCCGCAAGGCTCAATGGGTAGGTATAAACCACTTGTACCGACCAGTGATCCATAACTGGTTCAACAAAGGCCATGGTGTGTGCTATCCTGCCAGTGGGAAGCGCAAATAAAAGATCCCTTGCTGCTAATCGGAAAGAGTAGCCCATGTAGTGGCGACAGCGGGTTTCCTCTCAAAATCTGTGTGGTTCTTAACCATGTGTCTGACGATATATACCGTAAAATAAAAGTTCTTGGGCTACTCCTTTCGACTAGCAGCAAAGGATATTTTATATGCACTATCCCACAGACAGGATAGCATATACCACGGCCTTTGATATACCATGTGGTGCACTGGTGCACTGGCTGGAGCGAGAAATAGACCAATGGGCGCACCGACGTGCATCGATCCCAGACCGACTGCGCATCAAGTGAGCGCTTTACCACTGGGCTACGTCCCGCCCCAAATTCTGTCTGGAACCTTTATATTACAAAGTATTTAATTCCTTGATAGGTATGACGTTCTCGTTTTATTAATGATGACGATAATAATGATGATGATGATGATGATGATGATGTTGATGACGATTATGATGATGATGATATATTATTTTTTATTATTATTATTGTTGTTGTTATTATTATTAATAATTTAATAATTTAAAAACATATCCAGTGATAATTTTTGCTATATTTCATACAACAATGACGATGATGATTATTATTATTTGCATTTCAGCATTATTGACAGCTATGGCTTTCTCAAAGTTCTTCGTCATCTTTACGATGGTGATAATCCTAATGGCTGACCAGTCTGAAGCAGGTAACATCATTTTGTTCATTATAATTATGTTATTTTATGCTTTAATATCAGGGTTTCTGCTAGAGGGTAAAACCGTAAAACGGGTATGGCGCCATACCCAAATTTGTTTTGCACATGTTTTTTAAAGTTAACCTTTTGACAAAATTAGTAACTCTTATCATTACTATATTATTTTCTTAACCCTAACCCTAAACTTAAGCCATGTTCTTTCTGGGAGAGCCCCCCCCCCCCCATACCCCACCCCCTGCATACCCCCTGTTGACTGTGATTGAATTCATTTTCATAGTGCCATACTCAAAACCGTTTCTGGCAGAAACACTGAATAGGGTTGGAACAATGTGCAAAGTATTATTTCTGGCTTCTTGGAAGTTTTTTGAATTCCTAGAAATTTATTCAAGCCCAAAACAACGTGTAGTGGATCCGACATAGGGGTGACTATTGTGGTCAGTTTTACTATTGCGGTAGCATTGTGATATTAAAGTACTATTGTGATAGTATTGCAATAGTATTGTGAATTCTTAAATCGCTTGATAACAGTAATATGAATAGATATTTCGCAAATCTATTTACCTCAGTGTTCCTATATGCATGCATGTATTTGTGTACGTGCGTGCGTGTATGTGTGTTTGTGTGCGTCCCTGGGTGCGTGCGTGCGTATGTATTTATGTTTGTGTTTGTATGTATGTGACGTGTGTGTTTGTACTTAATTATTTGTAATGTCACTAGTTATCAATAGTTGAATTAACTATTGATGCACTGATTATCGCAGCATATCGATAGTTCGATGTATTGCTACACCACTAATCAACCAACACGCAGAATAAAAGACAAATATGGCATTTACGTGTTAAAAGCAGTCTTCTGTGTTAATATCATTCTAATAGGGCTACTGAACATGTTCAAGGTGGATGACAGTGTCACATTTTAATATTAAGGTCACTTCGAAGGTCACAGAAGTTAATAAGGTCGTTTTACATACATAGCGAAAAAAATAAAAAAATGCACAATGTTAAAAACTATTTTCTTGATTATTTTTTTCACTTGGAAACAAATACAATGGTTGTTAAATACTTCAAGCATAAAATTAATGCCCCAAGGAACATTAGTTTTAATTTCTGACAACACAAATGCTGCAAGATTGATGATGTTTGTATTTTTCCATTTATCTATTTTCCATTAATCACATTGGATAACCTGTACCATCTCAACACATGGGGTTACCTTTCATATTTATTACCCAACTACATATTTTCCATATATTACATTAGTGACGGTTAACTCCTCCCCCTCCCCTGTATATACCCACTTGAAGTTATATAGGGCGCCCGAGTACTCACTCTGATGATTGGTTTGCTTGTAATGTATATGTAAAGCCCCGGTCACACTGTCAAGGATCGTCTGGCCGGATCCACGACGGATGAAAACCTCACGGATGACCCCGAATAATGGTCTATCCGCGGTCCCCTACGGATGCACCACCTACGATTGATCAGGGATTTAATACGGACAGCTACGGACCACAACGTATTGTCACAAATGAGGCCTGATCGTATCCGTGGCTAACCCGGTGTTCTGATCCTTGACAGTGTGTCCGGGGCTTAACGTGTCATTTATTTGGTTTTCAAAGTTGCTGAGCACAATTCAATGCTGGAAAATCATTTTTAAAAATTCAACATGGCTGAAATCCAAGATGGGGGCCATAAAATTCAATATGGCAGACAGTTAATCATATTTGAAAGGACATATTGCTTGTAATATATTGTTTTCTTATCATTTCATGGTCCTAAATACTCCGTAACCCCTGATGGTCCTAAATACTCCGTAATCCATGTTGGTTGCCCAATTGTCTTCGGCAATGAACTAAGAGATTCATGAACTACTTCACGTACAAACAGAATCATTCATTTGAATTATTGTTACACCAGTAGAGCAAATCTTTAGCAACAAAACAAAAACACACACGTCAATTTTTTTTTTTTTAGGCCTTATAATGCATTTATTTGGTCCAACAAGTTGTTTTTCGGGCCGGCAGAATGTCCGACAGGAATCTCAGCCAATTTCAGACCCTGACTACGCTTGTTTAATACTACATACACTTACTATTTACAGTAATTACGACAACAATGCACTTGGATGTTTTTCGCAACTTTGTTACTGGGAAATGACCAATAGGTTTCTTTTTCTGAATAAACATTTCTTTCCTTCTTTCTGAATAAAATATCAAACGTTGACAATACGACCTCACTAACGTTTCACTGTTAACCCGCACCTGGACTCGGGAAGGAAGGAAATGTTTTATTTAACGACGCACTCAACACATTTTATTTACGGTTATATGGCGTCAGACATATAGTTAAGGACCACACAGATATATAGAGAGGAAACCCGCTGTCGCCACATCATGAGTTACTCTTTTCCATTAGCAGCAAGGGATCTTTTATATGCACCGTACCACGGTCTTTGTTACACCAGTCGTGGAGCATTGGCTGGAACGAGAAATAGCCCAATAGGGCCACCGACGGGCATCGAACCTAAACCGACCGCGCATCAAGCGAGCGCTTTACCACTGGGCTACGTCCCGCCCCGCACCTGGGCCCGGTAACACAAAGCACTCGTAACACTTACGTCAGACGTACGCCTCACATTATGTATAGTGTACGTCTGACGTAAGTATTACGAGTGCGTTATGTTGCGGGGACCTGGACTCGTTCTTCATACGAGTTTTCAGCCAGTTTACATGGTATTAATATCAGATCATCATCTTATTGATTAAATTGAGCAAAACATGTATTGTTACAAATATGTAAATATTCGTCAATAAATGGAACAGTCGTAAAATTGAAAATTGCTTTTTTTTTTACTTCCGGGTTTTCCCCGTTTACGATTCTCGCTAAATTCTGCAATTTTAATTGAGTAGGTCTCGTTATTGACATAAATTATGGAACAAATCTTGTATTTGTGTGTATATTTTATATCTAGTTAATTTTTGTTATCTGTCATCTAATTTAAGAAAACGTTTTGCGCATGCGTATTATAGACAATAGAGTTGACGCCAGCATTACAAATTCTGCTCGGATGTACTTTTTAAATAAAAACAAAAACAAAACAACAATGAAAAATATTTTTGTGGATGTCATCCACCCTTATCTTGATCAGTAAGCATTCAAATGCCATAAAAAAAAAAAAGAAGATATATAACAATTCTAATCCTGACACGTTTCGTAAAAGAGCCTAATAATTTTGTTATCCATATTATTAAAAATAATAATAATAATAATAATAATAATAATAATGTGACGGTACATGCTCTTAATTTTGTTTTCGCCTGTGGCGATATTAATTGCGCGATGGTCATCGAGCTTTTCTAATACACACCCAGCCCAAATGCGGAGGCCAAGTGGCTAGTAGTTACGTAATATCTCCGGTAGAGCTGTTTATGGCCAGGGGATTGCTCGCGGAATGGCGACAGCCAGTCTGACGATCAGAGAAAAATATGCCGGCGTGGTGGTTGTGGAAAATCCACATGATACGTGAGGTACCGCTTTGTACCCCCAGGCGATATTCGCTGTCTCTGAGAGTTTTGAATAAATAGCTAGGGTTTAGAGATATCTGGGAGAACTAGGAAGGCTCCAGAGGATATATTTTAATACTATATTATACCAATATTATTTAGACGGTGCTGCCGGTCATCTGACGCAGTATTCTGTAGGCTCACCGTTTTGATATATATATATATATATATATATATATATATATATATATATATATATATATATATATATATATATATATATATATATATATATGTGTGTGTGTGTATATATATATATATATATATATATATATATATATATATATATATATATATATATATGTGTGTGTGTATATATATATATATTATATATATATATATATATATGTGTGTATATATATATATATATATATATATATATATATATATATATATATATATATATATATAAAGCTTAGCCAGTCATCCTAGAGTTCAGACGGGACTTTGGTAAATATATATTTTCTGCTCTGTGTATAACCTTGATGTGACATTAAATATTTTAATACTGTATTATACCAATATTATTTAGACGGTGCTGCCGGTCATCTGACGCAGTATTCTGTAGGCTCACCGTTCTGATATATATATATATATATATATATATATATATATATATATATATATATATATATATATATAGCTTAGCCAGTCATCCTAGAGGACCTAGGTAAACTGTAGGTTATTGTCTTTATTTTGGTAGGTACCAGTATTAATTCTGTGTTACAAGGTTACTGAATGAGTAGTTAGGGTTAATTAGGAGATAACCATATGGAGTTTTTAGATTTGCGGGTGTTATTGTCTATTTGATCCCGCAAATGTCATTTTTGACCGAAGGCGTTAGCCTGAGGTCAAAAATGAAACATTTGCGGGCATCAAATAGACAATAACACCCGCAAATCTAAAAACTCCATATGGTTATGTCCATTGTAAACTGAATCGTTTTTCTACAGAACTAACTGTATATTTGGCATTTCTTGAAAAAAATACCTGGCTACAATCTAACTGTAGACCCTTGAATCATCAACTTCGCCTGTTCCAATTGCTAATGACGTCACTTTCTAATGACGTCATTAGCTTTCCGGGTGTTATTGTCTATTTGATCCCGGAAAAAGAATGTAATTAACCAATCACAATACAGAACACACGACAGTCAGTTTACAATTAAAAATTAACCAGTTAGGAATAGTGTTGTAATTCCTTTATTAATTAAGTTCCCCTGGAAGCGTTTCTCCATTATCACACGTGTGCGTGTTAGCGTTTCTCAATTATCACACGTGTGGGTGTTGTGTCACGGTGAAGTGATTAGCATATTGTGTAAACTAGACACCTAGAGATTAACTAATTAAGTGATCAGTTCTGGGTTGTTATTATTATTGTTATTAATTAACTACTGCGGCAGTACATTTGTCAGCGTAGGTTAATACAGATTCCAAAGTGTATTGTGTTTTTGTTGTGTTTTCTAGTGAACTAAACGTGCTATAATAATATATACCTTATATAAGATCTTATCTCTGATCATACCTAGACGAGCCATACTAGGGTTTAACCGCCCGTTACAGAGAGATCTAATAGATATACAGTTAGGAGAGATATTTTGATAACCGTGTTTCATTCAGTTACGGGTATTATAGGATCCCCTTGACAAATAATAATAAATTTAAAACATTTAATTGATTTGTTTTGATTTTTTATATATATATATATATATATATATATATATATATATATATATTATATTTTTTTTTTTTTTTTTTTTTTTTTTAATGAAGTTACAATGAACGTTACTTTATTAATAAAATATGAAATGTAATTACAATATTTTACATGTACAGAGCTAAGACTGAGGAAGCCAAGTCATGTTATGACGTCGTCGCTTGCCCGAAGTACGTCATTACACTTGTTAGGACACCCGTGCTGCTTCGTATTGTTCTTATTAACACGGTTGTGGTCAATCATTTGAATAATAATAATTATTGTTTAACATTTAGTGAAATATCTTAAATTATCATCAGTTAAAGGCTTCTGTAGGAGGTATCGCTGGCACTATAATTTGCGATATCTTCGCAGGAGATATCGCTTCTTATAATCTTGATTGGTCAAATTATATTCACAAGACAATGTTTTGTTACGTCACTGTGTTTGTTTCAGCGCAAAACCTACCATTAGTGACGTCACGTCACTGCCATTCTGCTAGTTAACAAGTCTACCGCTGACATTCAACCCACATTACTGCCATTGTTTACAACTGTCGCAAATGAAAATAATGATAATTGATGATAAAAAGAATACCCCCCTCGTGTCTTGTGATATCATAATTTATCAAGTCGTGCTGATAAATTATGATATCACAAGACACTGGTATATATATATATATATATATAATCAGTGAAATAAAAGTGTTATCAATCACTCAATAACGATAACACATTTTAGAGTGAAATTTTCACTATTTCACTCTAAAATGTGTTATCGTCTCTGTAAGAAAACCGAACTATTTTGCTGCTGGCATTCTAAAAATAAAAGTAAATTGCCAAAAGTTATATAATAAATAGAAGCGACTCGTGAGATATGATTCCAAACTTCACTCGATGAGATATAAATCATATTTGACAAAAAAAACATGAAATATCTTCCATTCATTATTATATATTCATAAAAAGTAGGGGAACTGTAATAAGAATTTACAATTGCCAAAATTGTAAGGCATATTAGCTGTGTGGAATGGTTATATGATAATAGTGAATTAATTGGGCAAACATTACAACCGGTAGTTCGGTATTACAGTAGGTTTTATGACCACCAAAGATCTTGAAGCACGATTGGGTGTTCAGAAGTGAAATTTGAAAGTTGACGTTTTTTTATCAGTAGTGGGTGATACCGCCATGATGTGTCAGACATTCATTCAGTCAACGAGGCACAGGCATGCTGCGTATGAGTCTCCCAATGTTCAACTCTTCTTGCAGCGCCTGACCAAGTTCCGCTAACGTGGTCGGCGGTCTTTGACGTTGACGCACACATCTCCCTATCATGTCCCAGACGTGTTCAATGGGAGAAAGGTATGGGCTCATTGCTGACCATGGTATTCGATAGATGTTGTGCTGCTTGAGGTGAACAATGGCGATTCGTGCACCAGTAACCTGGTGAAGGTTTGCAACAATATGATTTGCCGTTTGAGCTCGATTTCTTAGAGCCTGGTTACGGATGAATCGATCCTGTACTCCTGTCGTTGCCCTGGGACGACCTGAACGGGGTCGATCGTCAACATTTTGGGTTTGTTGGTACCTGTTCCATAGTATGCTAATCACTGACTTCGAAACATTGAAGGTGTTGGCCACTTCTCGCTAACTTCTGCCCGTTTGTACTGCATTGGGACTATTCTGCCCGTTTGGTACTGCAATAGGACTATTCCACTCTGTACTGTCCTTTGATAGGGTGAATGGCATACTCATTCAAAAGTGCTACTACAGTCCCTGGAATTCGACGTGTACACCACATGAAACAACCAATTCCAAATCGGTGCCATTCACTCTTTCAGAGGACAGTACAGAGTGGAAAGATATTGCCAACAGTCGTGGACATTTCAAATTTTCGACTTCTTTTTAGAGTTTTGTTTTAATTCAAATTTCATTTTTCTAAAAATTTACGTTAATTTCCAGAAATGGTCAATTTATTCATTGTTTAACTTATTGTAAGTTTAATTTGTTGGTAATATTTTACCCAGTTGATTTGTGTGGCTTTCTGATGTTTCTTTCAATAAAAGTTTGACATTTAAAAACTGTTATTTTTCTTTATAATCTATTTAGCCATTACCAAATAGCGGACTATTTTAATAATCAAAAATGTATTAATTGTACAATTTCAAAACTCTTATCATATAAAGATACCTAAACACCATAGCTATGCACCAATATATCCACTTTTATCATAGCTGTTACAGTATGAGGAGACTGAATTTTAAGTGTGTTAATTTTTTGCCATGTCCTTTTTTGTAACGCGAGTAACCGATTTTTACACATTCACAGTATGAAAACTAATCATCATATTTCCTTTTTCTATTTGTTTTATAATATACATTGATTATTTAACTAATAAAATGTAATAGAAAAAATAAGTGTTGAACGTATAATTATTAATCCTAAGCAAATCAAAAGAATTAGTATGGTAAAAATGTAACGCGAGTAACCCTGGAATTGCACATATATATTTAGGCTTATTAGCCAGTAACTGGCAGCAAAAACCAACTTGGTGTTAGTAAGAAGTATGTTGGCATAATTATTCATACACTGGTATTGTTCTATTCAAATAAAATGTTGGTAACTCGCGTTACAATTTTTGATGTATCCGTGTCGTGTTTCATGTCACTATTGTGAAAAAAATTGTGGTTTCATTACCTGTAGTATGTAATAGTGTAGGAAAATATCAAGTGTCGTTTGTTAGAAATAAAAAATAAATGATGGAGAGGAAAAAATAGTTATTTCGGTTACTCGCGTTACATTGTGCTAGGTGGTCTAATTGGTACGCCACCTTCACAAACGATAACATATGCCATTATGTAACTGCAGTGGCAATACCATGTTTGTATTAGGATATCCGACCTACCGTACATATATGCAACGTGAGGTTTGATTCGTGCCAGCATCCAATTTAGGTGTCATTATGGCCTTACAACAATATCGACTTTATTGCATTTATTTGTCAAAATCATCGGCACCTATTCACTGCGATGGCGATATCTTTTGGTCAACGAACCCCAATTTACGTTTCCGATCATGATGGAAGATGTCGCATATAGTTGATCACAAAACACATTCATGCATTAAAATGCGTGCATATTTACAGATTCGGTCTTTGGTCGCTTCGTGGTGGAATTGCAGCCATCTATACATATGGCATATATGACCTGGTCCACGTGCATATATACCTGAATGCACAGGGCTACATTGACCAGATTCATCACACATTTTCCAATATGGAAAATATCAACCGAGTCTATCCAACATCGGTATTTGTCGAGGCTCTACACATCCGTATAACGGCTTTCCTAAGAACAACATTTTAAGTAACTTTTTTGGCCAGTAAATCACCGTACTGAAGTCGCCGCCATCGATACGATATGACGTCAGCACGATTAGCCCAGACCCTTAGCTGGAGCAGTCATGCATTTTAAACACCATCCCTCTGAAGACGTTACGCTCAGCTTCACACGGCACTTGTTGGCTTTTAACACACGACCCGGCCACACCCACATTGACCCAGAGACCTTGCAAATTTGCATACCATCATTACTCCAATGGACTAGAGTAAATTGTAAACAATCTGCAACATTTGGTTTATGACATGGATCAATCTCCAAATGTTACGACAAGTTATAGCGTTTCTTCTTTTGAAGAGTATATATATATATATATATATATATATATATATATATATATATATATATATATATATATATATATATATATATTGTTTTTTTGTGTTTTTTACAGATATGAACGTAAGACTTGAACATTTCAAACACTACGCAATAATAGGTCAGCGTTCTGTCATCACCTGTATTGTGGACGATCCACCTGACCGAGCCTATATTACAATTCTTCGTAATAACCAAGGCCCATACGCTACGTTCTTCGTGCAAGTGCCACGATGCTGTAGAATCATGAAGCCGTTTAAGGAAGGATACATTGCTGATTGTCACCAGTACAACGTGGACCGATATGATTTAATTATCAAGCAAGTGGACTTCAGAGACTGGGGTCCCTGGAAGTGCAGGGTGGTGGACATTGACACGTCTATTGGTGCCGCATACGTTGGTGACGTGATTGTAAAACGTGCGTATGAACAATTTAACAAATACATCAGCAGGACTCCACCTACCCACCCCCGGTCTTTGACCCAAGACGCACCCGGTCTGGGTCTGGGTCTGGGTCTGGCGAGTATGGAGCCAGTCCAAAATGAAACTCATTGATTCGAATGATTCAAAACACACCGCCAGGGTTTCTTTCAGAGAGTAAAGCGGGTATGGCGTTTATTTTTTTAAGTTAACTTTTGACACAATTATGATTTTTTTGTTTTTTGTTTTTTGTTTTTTTGTTACCCTAGCCCTAAGCTTAACTCATTTTCTTTTTGGCGGAGGCCCCACATACCCCTTGTCGACTGCGGTTGCATTCAGCATACACATTGTAAATATTCAATTCCATAGCGCCATACCCCAAAATTTCTTTCAGGCAGAAACCCTGACTGCGTCTGTGCTGGCGTGAACTATAGACTTGGCAACAGATGTGATAAAACATGTGCTATATTTTTACACTGTCAGACTGGCTGCTGCACAATGTTCGAACCTCACTCAGTCGTTTTTCTTCAGGGGCGCTGTATTTACTACGCTTCTCATGTCCCACAGTGTGCGATTTTGGTCATTAGGAATCCCTGTTTACAAATCTCGAGAGCCCACCAGCAACCCAGCGAACCCTACCGCGTGTCTTCAGTAGAACAGAAGATACGTTAATGTTTTTTGCATAAAACCATGTGTGTTGACTGTGTGTTATTTGGAAGAATCAATGTAATTTGTACAAATAATGTTTACGAGCCATGTGGGCTCGTATGCTAGCCAAGCTAGTGAGTCCTATATGATTTTTGCGAACCTCGGGCTCCCAGACTCTCTTGAAAATCGCACACTGTACCATCCTTACCACAAATTATTACCCCAGCAGGCACTCATAACGTGAAAAATAAAAATCATAATTTCTCACTGTGAAATTATCATGCATTCGTTAGAACAATACTATTGGGTCATTTCATCTGCCATCTGCCATGTTAAATTTCCCAACTTCAAATGAAGATTGCCAATAGAACGGGTTCTCGTTAGCACTAACAACATAACCATTGCGAACATACATTATATAAGCATTTATTGTCACTCCGTAATTTAGAGTTGTTTGCTATATGACCGCATCTGGCTGTAGTACCGGTCCGAACAGGTGGTTCATTAGCCGATTCACTCCGGCTGTCTCTTGCGCTATACACCCATTTCCCGATACGTCAATGCACAACGTTACAAAATAGCATGGGTAAAATACAGCCAGAAGGCTTACCATTAAACATACATAGGGCCTATTGTTTTAATTCTTCACCATTTCCTAGAAGTGAATATGTGAACCATAACGTGTCACAATTAGGAACTATAGTAGATGAATGAACTCTCACCCGGACCTTAAAGTCTTTGACATTAATTTCCGAGGTGCATAACTTTTCTGTCTTGCATAGAATTAATTTTGATGTACTAACACAAAAATGGCCAGAAAGACCTTGGATTCGCTAAACTTGATAACTTGTGCTAGCCATTGTAATTGATATACAGGTATAATATAAATAGGTGTAGTTGTGGAAATATGTTATGCTGCCTAATAACCAGGGACAGTGTCAGTAAATATGCAGACCACTTATCGGAATACGTATCGTATCGTGATCTACCAGTGGCTAGAAGCCTCCTTAGTATGTGACGTAATTAATCTGACGTCACGATGAGTGTGTTAAAGGGATATACCCTACTTTTTAAACACTAAGGCATATTTTTAGTTTTTTACTGTTAGAGCCGTTTTTGAAAACTGATGTCAGACATTATTTAGATTTTATTGTTTAGATTATCCGTGCATTCGAAATGTTTTTGGTCATCCTGGTGTTTTTATTATCACAAAATGCATTTCTCATTTGCATTTTAAAAGGCACGTGCGTCCGAGAATTAACAGTTATGGAGTCGAGTTTTAGTCGATTTTAGAGGGTATTTCACCATTACAAAATCACAGACTCATGTTTCACTTAATTCTAACTTTATCCAAATGGGTTACAGGTTTGTAGATTAACTAAACTTAGTGTTAATTTTCACAGGTTGAAACTAGGGCCTGTCCCTTTAACCTTAACGCATGTCATGACGTTGTTAGATTATGTCATATCGACACACCCCTCTTGAAGAATATTCCATAAACAAGCAAGATGGTAGACGGCAAAAAACTGCATGCAGGTGGGGGATCTAACGGCAATGAAACCTTTCAAAGGTTGGAGTGTAATTTATTGTAGTTGTTAACAATTTGGTTAGGACTTTAGTTTCGTTCAATATAGTTTCAGTGGTACAATTTTGTTGTATATGCGACCTTCATGATGGGATATTGGAAGATTTGATTTACTATTCTATTTTAAAAGTGTGTATTTTCGGAAACGCGCACTAGTGTGTATTTCGACACTGGGGTACATCCCGCCACCACTACCTTATATGGGTCTGGGCCTGGGTCTAGGTCTGGAGAGTATGGCAAATACGCCATATCCGGTGTATTTTTATATCTGGGTCTGTAGCTGTAACGTGTTAATCAATATTTAATGACTTGATATGTTTACATAAAATTGCTTATTTAATGACACACTCAACACATTTTATTTACGGTTATATGGCGTCAGACATATGGTTGTGGACCACACAGATATTGAGAGAGGAAACCCGCTGTCGCCACTTCATGATTACTCTTTTCGATTAGCAGCAAATATTTTTTTTATATGCACCATCCCACAAACAGGATAGTACATACCACGGCCTTTGTTACACCAGTTGGAACTACTTCTATAAACGCCGACCGACAATAAGTATGAGAAATCCACATTGATTGGTAAATACCTTTCCTGTTGTTTATTAGAAAACATTGAAGTATAAGGTTCGAATAGTGTGTAGCTGCCAGTCTGGCGCTGTGAAAACATAGCGCATGGTCTATGTCGTCGGTTGCTAGACCTGTAGTTCGCGCCGGCACAGATGTGGTCTGTTTTGTCACATTTGATTCAGTGCGTTTTATTATCGACTGGCACCATAGACGCCAGACCCAGATCCGGGAGGGGGGTGCCATGCCCCCCCATCCCGGAAATTTTTTACCTTTTCGCATATTAATAACATTAAAAAGGTTGTTATGTCATATCCCACTACACAGGTGCCCCCCCCCCCACCCACCCCCCCTACAAAATCCTGCCTACGCCACTGGTGTTTTGGGCCTTAGTTAGGCACACTATTTTTCATCCTATATTTAGTAGGACCCCGTACGTGTTTGAAACAAAACAATCGCTCACACATTGACAAACGTGGCCGGACTGGTTGTACAACTCGTGCTGATAAATTATGATATCACAAGACACTCGGGTGTATCCTCTATTTATTACCCACGTGGTCAACATCTGGATATGTCCTACATATTTCGTACACACCAACAGGCCCCCGTTTTACTAAATGATCTTAGAGCTAAGATCACCTTAATTGCATAAGGTAGCTTTGCACTTAACAACATCTTAGCTCTAAGATTGTTTTGTAAATTGACATTAATTTCCGAGGTGCATAACTTTTCTGTCTTGCATAGAATTAATTTTGATGTACTAACACAAAAATGGCCAGAAAGACCTTGGATTCGCTAAACTTGATAACTTGTGCTAGCCATTGTAATTGATATACAGGTATAATATAAATAGGTGTAGTTGTGGAAATATGTTATGCTGCCTAATAACCAGGGACAGTGTCAGTAAATATGCAGACCACTTATCGGAATACGTATCGTACCGTGATCTACCAGTGGCTAGAAGCCTCCTTAGTATGTGACGTAATTAATCTGACGTCACGATGAGTGTGTTAAAGGGATATACCCTACTTTTTAAACACTAAGGCATATTTTTAGTTTTTTACTGTTAGAGCCGTTTTTGAAAACTGATGTCAGACATTATTTAGATTTTATTGTTTAGATTATCCGTGCATTCGAAATGTTTTTGGTCATCCTGGTGTTTTTATTATCACAAAATGCATTTCTCATTTGCATTTTAAAAGGCACGTGCGTCCGAGAATTAACAGTTATGGAGTCGAGTTTTAGTCGATTTTAGAGGGTATTTCACCATTACAAAATCACAGACTCATGTTTCACTTAATTCTAACTTTATCCAAATGGGTTACAGGTTTGTAGATTAACTAAACTTAGTGTTAATTTTCACAGGTTGAAACTAGGGCCTGTCCCTTTAACCTTAACGCATGTCATGACGTTGTTAGATTATGTCATATCGACACACCCCTCTTGAAGAATATTCCATAAACAAGCAAGATGGTAGACGGCAAAAAACTGCATGCAGGTGGGGGATCTAACGGCAATGAAACCTTTCAAAGGTTGGAGTGTAATTTATTGTAGTTGTTAACAATTTGGTTAGGACTTTAGTTTCGTTCAATATAGTTTCAGTGGTACAATTTTGTTGTATATGCGACCTTCATGATGGGATATTGGAAGATTTGATTTACTATTCTATTTTAAAAGTGTGTATTTTCGGAAACGCGCACTAGTGTGTATTTCGACACTGGGGTACATCCCGCCACCACTACCTTATATGGGTCTGGGCCTGGGTCTAGGTCTGGAGAGTATGGCAAATACGCCATATCCGGTGTATTTTTATATCTGGGTCTGTAGCTGTAACGTGTTAATCAATATTTAATGACTTGATATGTTTACATAAAATTGCTTATTTAATGACACACTCAACACATTTTATTTACGGTTATATGGCGTCAGACATATGGTTGTGGACCACACAGATATTGAGAGAGGAAACCCGCTGTCGCCACTTCATGATTACTCTTTTCGATTAGCAGCAAATATTTTTTTTATATGCACCATCCCACAAACAGGATAGTACATACCACGGCCTTTGTTACACCAGTTGGAACTACTTCTATAAACGCCGACCGACAATAAGTATGAGAAATCCACATTGATTGGTAAATACCTTTCCTGTTGTTTATTAGAAAACATTGAAGTATAAGGTTCGAATAGTGTGTAGCTGCCAGTCTGGCGCTGTGAAAACATAGCGCATGGTCTATGTCGTCGGTTGCTAGACCTGTAGTTCGCGCCGGCACAGATGTGGTCTGTTTTGTCACATTTGATTCAGTGCGTTTTATTATCGACTGGCACCATAGACGCCAGACCCAGATCCGGGAGGGGGGTGCCATGCCCCCCCATCCCGGAATTTTTTTACCTTTTCGCATATTAATAACATTAAAAAGGTTGTTATGTCATATCCCACTACACAGGTGCCCCCCCCCCCACCCACCCCCCCTACAAAATCCTGCCTACGCCACTGGTGTTTTGGGCCTTAGTTAGGCACACTATTTTTCATCCTATATTTAGTAGGACCCCGTACGTGTTTGAAACAAAACAATCGCTCACACATTGACAAACGTGGCCGGACTGGTTGTACAACTCGTGCTGATAAATTATGATATCACAAGACACTCGGGTGTATCCTCTATTTATTACCCACGTGGTCAACATCTGGATATGTCCTACATATTTCGTACACACCAACAGGCCCCCGTTTTACTAAATGATCTTAGAGCTAAGATCACCTTAATTGCATAAGGTAGCTTTGCACTTAACAACATCTTAGCTCTAAGATTGTTTTGTAAATTGACATTAATTTCCGAGGTGCATAACTTTTCTGTCTTGCATAGAATTAATTTTGATGTACTAACACAAAAATGGCCAGAAAGACCTTGGATTCGCTAAACTTGATAACTTGTGCTAGCCATTGTAATTGATATACAGGTATAATATAAATAGGTGTAGTTGTGGAAATATGTTATGCTGCCTAATAACCAGGGACAGTGTCAGTAAATATGCAGACCACTTATCGGAATACGTATCGTACCGTGATCTACCAGTGGCTAGAAGCCTCCTTAGTATGTGACGTAATTAATCTGACGTCACGATGAGTGTGTTAAAGGGATATACCCTACTTTTTAAACACTAAGGCATATTTTTAGTTTTTTACTGTTAGAGCCGTTTTTGAAAACTGATGTCAGACATTATTTAGATTTTATTGTTTAGATTATCCGTGCATTCGAAATGTTTTTGGTCATCCTGGTGTTTTTATTATCACAAAATGCATTTCTCATTTGCATTTTAAAAGGCACGTGCGTCCGAGAATTAACAGTTATGGAGTCGAGTTTTAGTCGATTTTAGAGGGTATTTCACCATTACAAAATCACAGACTCATGTTTCACTTAATTCTAACTTTATCCAAATGGGTTACAGGTTTGTAGATTAACTAAACTTAGTGTTAATTTTCACAGGTTGAAACTAGGGCCTGTCCCTTTAACCTTAACGCATGTCATGACGTTGTTAGATTATGTCATATCGACACACCCCTCTTGAAGAATATTCCATAAACAAGCAAGATGGTAGACGGCAAAAAACTGCATGCAGGTGGGGGATCTAACGGCAATGAAACCTTTCAAAGGTTGGAGTGTAATTTATTGTAGTTGTTAACAATTGGTTAGGACTTTAGTTTCGTTCAATATAGTTTCAGTGGTACAATTTTGTTGTATATGCGACCTTCATGATGGGATATTGGAAGATTTGATTTACTATTCTATTTTAAAAGTGTGTATTTTCGGAAACGCGCACTAGTGTGTATTTCGACACTGGGGTACATCCCGCCACCACTACCTTATATGGGTCTGGGCCTGGGTCTAGGTCTGGAGAGTATGGCAAATACGCCATATCCGGTGTATTTTTATATCTGGGTCTGTAGCTGTAACGTGTTAATCAATATTTAATGACTTGATATGTTTACATAAAATTGCTTATTTAATGACACACTCAACACATTTTATTTACGGTTATATGGCGTCAGACATATGGTTGTGGACCACACAGATATTGAGAGAGGAAACCCGCTGTCGCCACTTCATGATTACTCTTTTCGATTAGCAGCAAATATTTTTTTTATATGCACCATCCCACAAACAGGATAGTACATACCACGGCCTTTGTTACACCAGTTGGAACTACTTCTATAAACGCCGACCGACAATAAGTATGAGAAATCCACATTGATTGGTAAATACCTTTCCTGTTGTTTATTAGAAAACATTGAAGTATAAGGTTCGAATAGTGTGTAGCTGCCAGTCTGGCGCTGTGAAAACATAGCGCATGGTCTATGTCGTCGGTTGCTAGACCTGTAGTTCGCGCCGGCACAGATGTGGTCTGTTTTGTCACATTTGATTCAGTGCGTTTTATTATCGACTGGCACCATAGACGCCAGACCCAGATCCGGGAGGGGGGTGCCATGCCCCCCCATCCCGGAATTTTTTTACCTTTTCGCATATTAATAACATTAAAAAGGTTGTTATGTCATATCCCACTACACAGGTGCCCCCCCCCCCCCCCCCCACCCACCCCCCCTACAAAATCCTGCCTACGCCACTGGTGTTTTGGGCCTTAGTTAGGCACACTATTTTTCATCCTATATTTAGTAGGACCCCGTACGTGTTTGAAACAAAACAATCGCTCACACATTGACAAACGTGGCCGGACTGGTTGTACAACTCGTGCTGATAAATTATGATATCACAAGACACTCGGGTGTATCCTCTATTTATTACCCACGTGGTCAACATCTGGATATGTCCTACATATTTCGTACACACCAACAGGCCCCCGTTTTACTAAATGATCTTAGAGCTAAGATCACCTTAATTGCATAAGGTAGCTTTGCACTTAACAACATCTTAGCTCTAAGATTATTTTGTAAAACGGTGCCCTGGTGCGTATTAAAGGAGACCGGACACTAAACCATATATACGGCGTAATGCATTGTTTGCCGTCATAAACCACAACACGCAACTACCGCGCTCCCCTTATTGACTATAAGTTAAGCGTGCCAGTCTTGGTTGGGGTTTTTTTCGCCGATCTCCGATGTTTTCCGGAAACTGTCGACAATATATGAGCTAGACCCGTGACGTCATCGATGAGAGGAAAACTGAAGAAACTACCAAGCAGCATGGACGAACTTAGCGATTCGAGTGACGAAGAATTGTATCCAGCTTGTGCTAATGGCATCAAACCGTATCAGTTTGAACCACTTATCAGAGACTTTGTCCCTAATCCTGGACGAAAATTCGGATGAATCAACTGCCGACGAAGACGAGGAAGCCACACGGTCATAGACTAGCATACAAGCATTTTTTTAAACATAATTTGTTTATGACATTTTTAATGTAAACTGAAGCAAATGGACCTAATTAGAAGAAAAGCACACAAAATGTAATAATATTTCATCATAAATCTTGTTCAGCATAGATGTAAATATGACAAGTCAGTGGATATTCCAGAGGCCGATTTCGCAAATTTGCAAAAAGCGTCCCCTCCTCACCAAAGCAAGATATAATAATTTAACAAAAAACTTTGTTCTCTTAACTAGTTACCCTCCAAGTTTTATTGTGTTTCGTTAAACCGTGTATTTTTAATTATTAAGAAAATGTGTTACCAGTCTGCCGAAACTGTCCACAGCCGGGTACAGAAACACAGAAATGTTAGACTATATTATACTGTTGCCACACACTGACAATCACGTTACAACTAATATGTCTTATCGACAATATTATTATGTAGTCTTTGCATTTATTAATATAAAATACAACATGCCCGTAGGAACTGGGGAGGGGCGGGCCTAGGGGCTTGTTCTCCATCACACACTCTAGGATGAAAATGTATGTTTTAAATTTTCACTACTTTGCATAAATAAAGATGATATAAAGATAAAAAATCTAGTTTGTATCCCTCACTAGAGACTGTATAAACACACACACTCCACACACACACACACACTTCAAATATCCTTCCTACAGGCCTATACAAATGTAGATAATATGCATAGGGTGAAGTTAGTAACCAGTTCCTTTTATCTTTAGGATTTTGTAATCATGATTTCAAACCAACTGTTTCAGGTAGTTTGCTCCACATACTGACATAAAACACATTTGTTATATATTGGAATAAAATAAAAATAATTACAATATATCCAGTGTTATTTTCTTTAATCATTCATGGAGGAAGAAGGAAGTCCTGATGAAAATATATTACAGGTAAAACAAAATAATATATGATGCTTATTCCATGTGATAACTATTGTTAATTTTGCTTTAAATTGCTCGATGCCAAAAGTGATTAATTATATTATTTTATGGTAACAGTCGAAAATTAGACGACCAATTGTTTCAACCTCTGCCAAAGGTACCGTATTTTCTGCCAGAAAATAATTTGAGGGCCCGTAAGAACTGGGGGTGGGTGGGTGGAGGGGTGCCCTCCACTTGTGAGCTTTTCTTTATCACATTAATTTTGCCATTGTAACCAAAATCTGATGTAGAGTTTATACCCGGTCCGTCAGTGCCCCCCCCCCCCCCCCCCCCAAGTCGTTCCCACGGGCCTGTAAAAACTAAATATATTCAAAGGAGTATATTGGGTGGTTATAGGTTTGAAATGGGTTTTTTTTATTGAACATGTTATTTCATGCACTTTTATAAATTTTAAACAGCAATTATGTTACTATAATCTATCGAAAAAATAAAACATTATATATATATATATATATATATATATATATATATATATATATATATACATTAGTTTCTGAGATTGTTTAGTACATACATGTAAGTTTACCCTTCGCACCCTCTGGCAGAAACCCAGGGTAGGTATTAAAATAATTATTTGGTGTAGAGTATTTTTAATATGACACAGAAAGCATTG